>NC_034592.1:85744050-85752152 GCF_900095145.1 Mus pahari | reverse complement strand
ACACTCACACACACACACACACACTCACACACACACAAATAGCATACTTGAATTTGAGGTTACAGAAGGAGAGATAAATATACAGGCAGATGGTAGATATTCAGGTAAAACAATGCCATAGAGATTTTATAATGCTGTGAGAATAAGAAGTCAGTTAAAAAAATTAAAGTAAATTTCTTTAAAATATTATTTAAATAATAGATATTATTATCAAGCTTTATATGTAGTTCTGCGAAGGGCAATGCTTTGTGAATGTATTCATATGCGTGTGTGTGTGTGTGTGTGTGTGCACGCGCGTGTGTATGGATGGCATGCGCTCAGATGACAACTTGACAGAGATGGGAGCCAGTTCTTCCTTTCACTACCTGAATTCTGGGGATTATATAAGCTTGATGGAAAGCTCCTTTAACCACCAAGCATTTAACCAGCCCTCAGTTGGTTTTTATTTACACTTCTCTGATGGCCAATGAGGTTGAACTTTAAAAAAAAAAATGTGTCTATTGGCCATTTGTAGCTCACCTTTTGATAATTGTATATTCCTTAGTCCATTTCTTGATTGGGTTGCTTGATCACTTTTTTGTTTAGTATTTTTGAATTGTTTGTGCATTCTAGACATCAACCCTCTGCCAGTCACACAGTTAGCAGAGATTTCCTCCCAGCCTGTAGGCTGTCTCTTTCACTGATCACTATTTGTTTTTGTAGTATGGAAACATTTGAATGTGATGGTGTTCCAGTAGCCAGCTGTTGACGTTACTCCATTTCCCTCAAGCAGTTTTAGAGCTTCAGCGCTTCGATGAAAGTCTCTAATCTATTTGGAGTTAATTTTTGTACAAGGTAAGAGGTAGGGATCTAGTTTGTTTTTGAATGTATGGATATTCAGTTTTCTCAGTGCACCGGTTTGAAGAAACTGTCTTTTCTGCAATGTATATTTTTAACTGCTGTGGTGTGGGGTTTATCTATCGTATTCAGTTGACCTATGTGCGCGATTTCACGCCAGCGCTGTGCTGGTTTGTTATGATAGCTCTGTAGTATAATTTGAATTTAGGTTTGACTATATATACCTCAGTACCTCCAGGGTTATTCTTTTTTTGTTTAGGATTGCTTTGGCTAGCCAGGGTGTCTTGTGATTTCATTCCCATTTAAGATTTCTGTTTCCTCTTTGTAGGATGGCATCTTGACTTTAATAGAGATTGTATTAATCCTGTGGATTACTTTCAGCAGTTCAGCCATTTTTGCAATATTAATTCTTCTAATCCATGAGTATGGGGAACGTTTACATCTTCTAATGTGCTTTTTGGCTTATTTCTTTAATGTTTTAATGTTCTCATTGAGATATTTCACTTAATTTATTATATTTATTCAAAATAATGTTTTTAGACTATGGTGTGTGGGGTTGATTCCCTGATTTCTTATTCAGAATGCTTGTTATATGAATATAGGGAGAACACTCATTTTTGTGTGTTGATTTTGCATCTTAATATTTTCCTGAAGCTATTTATCAGATATAAACATAACTGATCTTTCTTGGAATCTCTAGGATATTTCATTTTATGGAATCATATCTATTGCAAATAAAGATGGTTATTTCTATATTTCCTGTATGCCCCTTTTATTTCCTTTTCTTGTATTATTGCTGTAGTGATGGTTATAAGCCCTGTATTGAATAAGAGTGGAGAAAGTGAGCACCCTTGTCTTGTTATTGATTTATAGTAGTAGAAACTGAATACACGTTGAGTACACTTCGTATAAGGTTGGTCATACGTTTGTCATATGTAGGCTGTGTTATTTTGAGATATGTTTCTCCTATTGCTAGTCTCTTCAGAACTTTTTGATTACAAAAGATTTTGTCAAAGCTTCTTGAACATCTCCTTACTGAGATGATCGTGGGATTCCATCCTTGGGTCCACGTTTTCAGCTTCATTCCTCTAATTGCTTTTACTCTGGGTGACTCTGTTCATCAGGGTCACCTCTCTTTCCATCTTCAAGTTGGATGTTGTCCTTCGGACTGTACTGTGGCTTATAGTTGGCCTCAGGTCTGTCATCAGGACACTTTGGATTTTTTTTTCTTTTTTTCTTTCCCTTCATTCTTCTCCTTTCCTGTTTGCCTTCTTAGCTATTTTCTCTAAAGAAAAAAACCATAACAAAACAAAACCAAAAGAAACCAAACCCAACCAAAACCAAACCAAAACAAAATAGAAATACTGCAGAGTTAATTTGAGCTGCATTGCAGACTAAGCTGTGTGTGCTTCAGTGTGACTGTCTCAGAGATGGGGCCTTTGGTAAGAAATTGAGGAGACTGTAAAGGTGAAGCCCGCACCGATGTGGCCTGGATCTTTATGAGATGCAAGATGGAGAGATGCCAGAGATGAAAATTGATGGGCCAATGAGACTAGATGCATAACAGTACCTTTGAGCCAAGAAGAGACACTGTAACCTGCCAACTTCTTCCTCTGGAACTTTGGCCTTCTATTTTGTCAGCAAGAAGTGCCTGCTATGTACTCCACAGTCATAGCTTAGCTGAGGCAACCCTAGGTGGCCAAAGGGATACCGGGCCCACCCATCATCATTCTGCTAACATGTAGCAACTCCTGGAGGTTCTGGTATATATCTAGTGCTTATTCCTAACTTCTGAGAAAATAAAAAGTCTCTTTACTGTTGGATGGTTTTGTAGACTCTGTAATAGGGCTATTTGGTAAGTGATCATTTATAAATCTTCCCTGAAAGTCTGTATTTCTTAAGGCCTCTCATGCCTTTAGACTGTGTCTCTTTATTGATAACAGTTTCCATGCCATCTGTTTAGCTACGCTGTATCTCATTACCATGTTCTGTAATGTCTGTCTAACGCAGTGCTGATGTTTTAAAATTTTAGGTGGTTGATGGGTTAAATTCTTGAATTGATTCTTTTAGTTGCCTAGTTTTAGATCATGAGGAGTGGCACGAGAGGAACTTTCCCCAACAATCACAAGTAGAGGTCCTTAGTTCTAGTCCCCACGTGACATGGTATACTGTTCTCTTGTTCTCCTTGGAGACACAGAGGCAGATGTAGACAAATAGCAGGTGAGGAGGAAGAGCCACCAAGCATGCTGCAGACTTATAAACAGCAGCTGCAGAGCTGTAAACAATGGGGCTATTAATAGATCAGGAACAGCTTGCATCTGCCTGCACATGCACTTCAATCCTGCCACCTACTGGTCGTTCTCCTGAACTGTCAGCGGGACAGCCATAGATGCAAAGTGATTGGTAGCGTGAGTCAGACTCGAAGGAGTGTATGTTCTTCTGTGTTATTGTAGAACATAGAATGTTTTTTAATTGTTTACAAGGTGACAGCAGTGAATGCTCAGAACTATAGGGCAAATGCTAACAGTGACTTGCGTTGGCAATGTTCATTCAATCCTTTTGATTGGGATGGGAGAGGGCATGTGTGGTGCTGGCAGATCTTCAGACATTTTTGTCTGTACTCACGTCCTTTCTAACAGAGAGCCTATCCCATCCCATCCCATCTCATCTCATCTCATCCCATCCCATCCCATCCCATCCCATCCCATCCCATCCCATCCTATCCCATCCCATCCCATCCCATCCTATTCTATTCTATTCTGATTCTGCTACTACAGTTTGCTACCACTAAAATATTTAATTCTAATAATCAAGCAATTGAATTCTACTTAAAAACGCAAATCACTTTAAGCACGGACATTAAATAACACTGAAGGTGGTATTTGAACAAGAAAAACTGGGGAAAGTGATTGATACAGATCAACTGGTTCACAGCTCCCTGCTGTTTCTGGGCTGTAAAAAGTGACTGTCTAGAGAATGGGGACAGTTGACTAATGACATCTGTTATGGCCAGGATGCCCAGGATCCGGGAGAAGGCTGCCCAGCAAAGGCTGCGTTTCCTTTACCAAGAGAGGCATCTTCCCATCTCACGGAGCTTGATGACGGCTGGTGCACTGTGAACATCTCTGATGCATCCACCCATTGATGGTCCCCAGGAGTTCATGGGAAGAGGAATGTGAGGGGAGTTGGGAGTGTGGCCTTTGTGACATTGAAAGGTACAGGAAACCTAAAACTTTTGTCACATCAAAGGGCATATGAACTGGCAAGGCTGTGTGAAGAAAATGATGCTGGATGTCATCATTGTTGAACTTGGCCGTCTTATGTGCTGTGTTTTAATTTGTTATTGTGAAATGTATTGATACTTCCAGTGTAGAAAAATAGAAATAGTTTCTTGCTATGATTCTTCATATCCATGTAGATTAATTTTATGGCCTGTACCAATACCATAGTTGGAACACTCAAATCTCTTACATAAAATAATGTAGCACTTGAATACGACCTATGCATGTCCTCTCTATATGGTAAATGATCTCATTTATGTATACTATGTAATAAAATGTGTTGTCTGAATAGTTGTTATATGGTGTTGCTTAGGGAATCACAACAAGAAACAACTATCTGTGCATGTTTTCCAGACATAATCTTTTGTTCCATGGTTGCTTGAACTTTCAGATGGAGAATGCACTGGACTGAAGGCTGACTGTATATAAAAGCAAAGCAGTTATAGAGCTAAGTTTTGTGGGAAAGGAGTGTGTTCATTTTTATATGCCAGTAGAATGTGTATCAGAAATTCCCTCTGAGGCTGGCCAGATGACTCAGTGAGCAAAGGTACCTGCTACACAAGCCTGGTGACTTTAGTTTGATGCCCTGAACCTTCACGAAAGTGAAGGAGACCATCGACTCCATAAAGCTTTCTTCTGAACTTCACATGTGTGCACCATGGCATGGAACTACTTCCCCAAACACATAACATATCACACACACACACACACACACACACACACACACACACAAATGTGTGTATTTTCTTTTAACATGAAGGCAAAAAATGTCTCTAATGTGTAACATGCAGTTTTGTCTGTCATTTCAGATGAGTCTGCCCTAGCTTCTCCATCTTGTCCCTTATCCTTGGTGGCTCCTGCATTTCTGCATCGTGGCTCAGGGATGTCAGGTAGGGATCTAGCATATATCCAGAGCATTGTCCCAGTCATACTTGAGACTGTGGACTTCGCATCACTGGTCATCAGTCTGCACCTTTGCTTCCTTTTCCTTGTGGGTGTGAAGTCCTTTCTCCCCCATGCCCGTGATATTTTTACATTCCAGCCCCAGAAAGCCCATGATGGGAATGTCTCAGACCTCTGATGGCCTGATTCACTAAGGGTGTGGCATTAGTGGCTCTCCTGTCATCGGGCCTCATGAGCAATGCTTCGGAGGACTGGGATAATTTCTCCTCCCAGGAGCTCTGGAGGAAGTCAGATTCTTTCTGCTCTTGAATTCCAAAACTTACTATGAAATGGTTCTATGGTGACTTCCCGAGTTGGACTTCTATAGTTTTCCTAGTCTAGTTTATGCTGTGATTGAAGAATAATATAGAGTGTGTAGATTGTAAAGAACAGCAAACTAGTCGGGTGTGGTGGCGCACGCCTTTAATCCCAGCACTTGGGAGGCAGAGGNGGGTGGATTTCTGGGTTGGAGGCCAGCCTGGTCTACAAAGTGAGTTCCAGGACAGCCAAGGTTACACAGAGAAACCCTGTCTCGAAAAACCAAAAAAAAAAAAAAAAAAAAAAAGAACAGCAAACTATTTATTACAGGTGTAGAGCCCGAGAAATCCAAGGTTAAGGTGTCTTCTTCCTAAATATAGAGCATGGTGGAAGATATTGCTTTGTCCTTTCTGGGGAGGGAATGCAGAGAGGGCTAAATCTGCTTTGTGGTAATGAAGCTGCTTCCAAGATAACATGCAATGACTTATTTACAAGGCAGAGTCCTTGTGACCCACCACTTCTTAAAGGTCTTATGTCCCAACAATCTTGTATTGGACATTTGATTCCCAGCATACTAACTTGGAGATGCACACAGAAACTCAGCTCTGGAACTTGGGCAAATGGTCCTTTCTTCCCAGCATCTGTCTTGCTCAGTCTCTTCATTTCTTCCACCCTTTTCTTCAATATACTAGAATATTTAATTCCCACAGGTGGGGATGGATGGCCCGATTTCATCCAAATTAATTGTTTGTGGGATATATGAGGTTCTGAAATCCCAGGCTAAGGCAAACCAAAACATTTCTTTTGGATTTATTTTCTAAGTAATGAATTTCAACAGATGACTTAGAAGTTCCTGTAATCATTACTGGAGAAGTTTTTGCAGGAACACAATTTTATAGTTCTAGGATCAATACCCAGGTGGCCAATTCTTGGGTCTTATGATAACTGTGTGTTAATATTATCTAATGTAATAGACTTTTAAAAATAAGAGCTCAGACTTACAAAGAAATTGAGGATATTGTATGGGGAATTCTCATATATCCTACTATTATTTTTCTCTATTAATTATATCTTATATTTGTGTAAGACATTCACTGCAGTTCATAAATAGTAAAGACCTTTTAGTGACTCTCTTAGGATAGCTACAGTAAGCTGAGTAATGACTTCCAGAGATAGCTAGTCATAATCCCAGGGACCTGAATGCAGCAGAAGGGTCGCAGATGGTGAATAAACTAAGGAATCTGAGATGGGGAATTATCTTGGAACAAGCAGAAAGGTCCTGAATTGTAATCACGGATTTCCTCATAAGGAAGAGAAGAATGACAATGGCTAGAAAAGACAATGCGACCGCTGAGGTCCAGGTTGAGACTTGTGCCCTCTCTGATGGAACACAAAGAGTGCAACTGCAACTCTGCAGGGCAGAAGAGTGACCTAACGATAATCTAAGACTGCAAGTTTCAAAGATGCCAGGCACCTTTCTCTTTCCACTTGGCCTTCAAGAAAGCAACCAGAGCGGTGAGTTCCCATCCATCTTTCCTGGGATGTTTTCTGCATGCTCGAGAAACTCATACTCATCCATTCCTCTCTTTCAACCTGAATGGTTTGTACATTTTAAATAAATTGTATTAAATTTGTTCTTGGACAAGTTCATGCATGTATGCAATGCATTCTCACAACTCTCAATTCTCACCTCTCTGTCCACGTAAGCAGTCACGAACCTCAACATTGACCACCTTTCCTGCAAAGAGGAGCTTCCGCGATTAAGGCTGAGCATGGCATTTGTCTATTGGTTTAAGCACAAATATGTAAAAGGCATTTTGGCCCTTTGTCAATTTAGCTAACTGATGATAGCAGTAAGTTTCTCACTATGGCCTAAGACTTTCTTGGCCATGGGTTTTGATTGGGTTTATAGTCACAGGTATGAATTTCTCCTTGTAGAGCAGGTCTCAAATCCACTCAGAGAACGGTTGATTACCTCTGTAACACTTGTAGCACGATTTCACCAGTGGGCGCATCTTCCCTGGCAGGTTTTGTAGTTCACAGGACTCATGGCTGGGTAAGACCCAGCTCTTACCTCTTCTTTCCTAGAATCCTGCACAGCAATTCCCAACACTATGAAAGTCAGCCAGTAGGAGCGAAGCTTCCAGCCCAGTTCTGGTTTGATTCCCCTCTATCTTGTAATTAAAGTATATGCTATCTTCAGCAACAGGGTCTTATTATCTACTCCCTGTGGGTAAACAAGAAGAATGGCAAGAGCCTGTATTTTTTAGGAGGGCATTAGGGTGTCTTTGATAAGGAAGTATTCCACACCCGGCCCTGGAGTTTTGAAAATAATCTATCATCTTGCAAGCCAGTTAAAAATATAAATTAAGAAGAGAGCGGGAGATTCTTGCACGACTGGATAAGGTGTTGCTAAAAGTCATAGGTTTGCACATCATCTCTGCATGATGGCTTTCCCCCAGCAACAGTGTACTCTTGGAGGCTGTTTTCTGTAGATAGCTTCCTTCAGCTATTTTGTGGTTGCTTAAAATGTGGAGTAGAGTTGATTTAACCAATAACAACCTAGGTTGTTCTCAATATTTTGTTATTGCAAATGTGATTCAGTGAATGATTGTGTGTGTGTAAAATTTTGTTTACATTTTGGGCGAATACACATTCTTGAAACAGGATCTTGCTTTGTACCCAGGACTGACATTGAGCTCCCAACGGAGTCCAGTCTGTCTTACACTCAGTCTGTCTTACACTCAGTCTGTCTTACACTCAGTCTGCCTTACACCCAGTCTG
>NC_034592.1:85741571-85744039 GCF_900095145.1 Mus pahari | reverse complement strand
CAGTCTGCCTTACACTCAGTCTGCCTTACACTCAGTCTGTCTTACACTCAGTCTGCCTTACACTCAGTGTCTTCTTGTGTCATCCTAGGTGCTGGGGTTGCAGGAGTGTATTTCTGTATGTAAATAGTCTTTCTACAGATGAGTAGACGTGGACTAGGTCTCCTCAGAAGTCCCACGTTAAAGCTCTAGCCTTCCGTGTGTCTGTCTGTACTTAAACTTTACTAGTACCACAGCTCCTTTCGTATATGGAATGTATATATAAAATCAATAGATAGAAAAGACTTAAATATAAAAAGGAGAACTGTGAGAAAAGAGGAAGGAATTGAAGGAAGGGGGAGGAGGAACAGGAGAGGGCGATAGAGAGGAACAAGTGTACATCTATCTATCTATCTATCTATCTGTTTGCCTGTCTGTCTGTCTGTCTGTCTCATATCATATGAAAGCAGAGTGGAGGCTATTTGTAAGGAAGAACAGTAAGGTGGGGAGGACAGATGGAACAGGGCAGTAGAGAGGTTAATACAAGCACAATGATGTATAGATATGAAAATGCTATACTTTTGAAATAGATGATAGGGATAGATAGAGACAGGTAAATGATAGATATAGATATATATATAGACATAGGTAGGTCGATAGATGGATAGATAGATAGATAGATAGATAGATAGATAGATAGATAGATAAGCAGGTAGGTAGTGAGCATCAGTGGTAGAGGCGGGAAGAGGAGGAACAGCTGGTCGTGCTGGCATGCAGCATGACTTCAGGAGTCCAAAGAAAGACTAAAAGTGATTTGGAGACACTAAAACCACACCCAACACTGGATGCATCACTGAACTGATGCGGCCCAGATAGATAGGTGTTTTGGGTCTGCTTACCATAGGGCTTCTGGGAAAGTCTTCTCATCATTTGAGCCAAGAAGCTATTGGTGGAAGAGCTGCGATGAGTCAGCAGTTAGAGCGCCCTGGAGGCCCAGGTTTGTCTCTGCGTGGTGCACTCTGGGACAAAGGACAAACTTGAGGAGACTTGTCTCCGCGCCCTGGGATGCTGATTACCTTTGATTACAGGGGAGAGTCTCTGAGTCAGAGCAATGCAGGGCTCCAGATGGTGGAAATATATGAACCATAGCCTGAAATGAGACTCCCTTGTTTCCTAGAAGAGAGGTGAACAGTGCCAAGAAAGGGGATAAAAACAGCAAAGGAAGACATCAAGTCACCCATATTTACAGATGAGATAATTTGGCCCTATATGTAAAGGCTCTAAAGACTCCACTATAAAACTCTTAAAACTCATAAACACCTTTAGCAAAAGCACCAGGATACAAAATCAACGTATCATAGCCCTCCAATATACAAAGATAAACACCCTAAGACTGAAATCAAGGAAGTAGTCCATTTACAGTAATTAAAAACATATTAAGAGTAAACCCAATCAAGAGAATTTAAGATGACTATAATAAAAGTCACTAGAAGACAAAAATACCATCTGTCCTCATGGATTGTCAGGATAGAGAAGAAGCGACTAGTTTACCCAAAGTAATCTAATGATCCAATGTAACCCCCATCAAAATTCTGATGGAATTTTCCACAGATCTAGAAATGAGAATCATATGAAGCTATAGAAGACCCTGATGGCCAAGGGACTCTCGGGTTGGATGCTGCTGAACGATGCTACAGGTAGCGCTGTATTTGACTCCAGATCATACTGTAGAACACAGTAACAAAACTGGCATGGTTGTGGCACAAAACTAGACATGAACCCATTATTAAACTCATCCAGCTATAGCCATGAGTTTTGAAAAGGATACAACGCACCCCTTCATATTTGTGAAAAGATGACCTCTTTAACAAAGGATGCTGAGAAACTGGATAGTCACATGTCAACGAGCGAGACGGAACTCCCATGTCTTATCAGATACCAAACCAAAGTGAAAGTGGCCAAAGATCCGAATGCAAGACTTGAGACTCTGAGAACCCTGCAGGAAGGCTCAAGGAAGACACTTCAGGGTTAGACCCTGGGAAGGACTTTCTGAAAAGGATACCACTGGCTCAGGGAATCGAATCAAGGACCCACAGACGGGTCATGACGTGGAAAGAGAAGTCCAGTGAAGGGAACTGTTGCTCATGTAGAGAGGTAGCCTACAGAATAGGAGAAATGTTTAATTAGTTATGCATTTGCTAGAAGAGTATTGTCTAGAATGTATAAAGGATTGAAGAAACTAAATACCAGAAACCACACACCCCAGTCGATAAATGTACAGATGAAATGGACACAGTTCTCAAGTACTTAATCAAGCATAATTACTCGGGAAGCAGAGGTCGGTGGATCTTTGTGAGTTCAAGTCTATTGTGCTCTACATAGTGTCTTAGTCGGGGTTTCTATTCCTGCACAAACATCATGACCAAGAAGCAAGTTGGGGAGGAAAGGGTTTATTTGGCTTACATTTCCATACTGCTTTTGATCACCAAAGG
>NC_034592.1:85732316-85739376 GCF_900095145.1 Mus pahari | reverse complement strand
AGAGAGAGAGAGAGAGAGAGAGAGAGACAGACAGACAGACAGACAGACAGACAGACAGAGATTTTCTCTGGTGCTGCCTGTCTGGCACAGTGTTATATTTCAGAGCGGGGACTGGCAGCAGCCCCACACCTGGGCTCCTGAGAAGCCCTGTATGTAGTGTATGTAGGCTGGAGTGGGTGCGGTGCATCAGGAGCAGAAGAGGGAGGAGTTGATCTTCTACTCTTTCTTCTTGTGAGACCTTTGTCCTTAGATTTAATCACGATGGAGAAGACACACGGGGGATTTTAGATCAGAGAATTGAAATATTCCGCAAGATTTTAAGAAGAGTAAAATTTGCTGATGTGTGCATTTAAATGCAGCACCCGGGAGGCAGCTGCAGGCAGATCTCTGAATTTGAGGCCAGCCTGGCCTACAGAGTTTCAGGACAGTCAGGGCTACACAGGGAAATTCTGTCTCGAAACAAACAAACAGACAAACAAACAAACAAACAAACAAAATTGCTGACTGATTGGATATGAGGCTTCAGAGAAGAACAGTGAATACAATCTGATTTTGACCAAGAAGTGTGGAATTGCCACTAGGAAAACCGAAGGACACTTCGAAAGGACAGTGTTTTGAGGACAACGGTGTGCTGAACACCTCACTTCTATTAACTTGCTCAAGTCTTTTGAAGGGCATTGCCAGGCACACATTGTTATTCCAATTTTATACTTGTTTTTTTGAGAAAGATTTTGTTTTATTATTTGTGTGTGCGCGAGCATTTATGTATACCACATACATGCAGGTGCCCACAGAAGTCGGAAGAAGGCTCTGGATCTCCTGGAACTGGGGTTCCAGGTGATTGTGAGCCATTATGTGTGTGTTGAGAACTGAACTCAGATCCTCTGCAAGAACAGTAGGTGCTTTTAACTGATGAGCCCTTTCTCTATCCCTGTTATTCCAATTTTTAAATTAAAAAGGTGGCATCAGGGAGACTAATAAAATGTTCCCAAATTCACACAGATTAAAAGAGACAAGGCGAAATCACACAGATTAAAAAAAGCAGAAGGGGAAACTTTAACTTTTTTAAAGGTATAGTTCATTTTCATCTGTGTTCATTGGTGAGTTACCTGTATGTGTATCTGCGTGGGGGTATCAGAAGCCCTGGAACTAGAGTTACAGACAGGTGTGAGCTGCCGTTGTGGGTGCTGGGAATTGAACCTGGGGTCCTCTGGAAGAGCAGCCAGTGCTTTTAACTATTGAACCACCTTCTCACAAATTTTAAATTGTTTTAAAAATTCTTCTGTTTTCTGACATTATAATGCAATTACATAAGTTTCTCCTTCCCTCTCCTCCCCTCAAATCCTCCCATACCCCCGTCTTTCTTTCAAATTCATGACCTCTAATTTTCATCAAGTATATGTTACATGCATATATGTATGCTCATATATTTTTCCTAGATACATAAACACACCTGTCCGGTGTGTATGATACTTGTACGTGTGTTTTCAGGGCTGACGATTGGGTACTGGATAACCAATCAGCGTGCACTTCCTGGGGAAGGCTATTCCCCCTGCTCTCCTTGTTACTGTAGTTCTCTGCACAGGCTTGGGCCTCATTGGCTTCCCCTGTCCATGCCTATTGCTATTCTTGCTCAGCTCCTGTGTGTACAGGTGCCCAGGGAGGCAAGAGGAGAGTGTGAAATTCCATACGGCTGGAGTTACAGGCAGTTGTGAGCTACTCTGTAAGTCTGGGGATTGAACTCCAGTTCTCTGACAGAACGGCAAGGGCTCTTCTTACCTGTTGACCCGTGTCTCCACCCCTTTAGACTGGTGTATGAGGACCCAATCTAATGGCTTCATTTGGCTTAATCACCCCTGTAGGGAGTGTGATAGGTGTTTTTGTGTGCTGTAGCTGGGCTAAGGGATGTCGAGGTAGCTGGTAAGCATGGGCTCATCTGTGAGAATTTAAGGTTTGAATGAATGGAGCAAAGAAGACGCCCTCATCAGTGATAGTGAGCATTCCTGATGTGTTGAAGTTCACAGTTGAAGACAAAGGCATAGGAAGGGAACACTTGTTTTCTTCCAGCTGTGCCTCCCGTGTCCTGCTCTTGAACACCTGTGCTCCTGGTTCTCACCCCTGGTTCTCACCCCTGGTTCTCACCCCTGGTTCTCACTCCTTCAGGCTCAGGCTGATTCACACCCCTGGGCTTTGTAGTTCTCGACTGTTAGATTGTGGGACTTCTTTCCCAGCCTTCATAACCACGGAGCCAAACTCCCATCCTTCACCGTCTCTTGCCCCACTGTCCTCTTTCTGGAGAGCACTGACTCATACAAGTACCTGATTCCAGATCGCCACAGTCCACCAAGGCACCGGCGCAGACCCTTATAAGATCAACAAGCATAAGTCATATTTTATTTATGTGTTTGTTTGCATGTCTGTGTTATGTAGTGTGTGTCACACATGGAAGCCAGAAGAGGGCGTCGGATCTCCTGTAGCTGGAGTGATTGGTTATTGTGCAGCATCTGACATGGATTCTGGGACTGAACTCCAGCCCTCCAGTCCTGTGAAGAACTGTAAGTGCTCTTAAACATGAAACCACCTCTCCAGAGCCCCGCTACCGTGTTCACAATAATTTTCATTTCATTTTACTATTTATTTTTATCCCCCCCCCCTCTCTCTGTGAGTACTCACATGCATGTACCATTTTAGTTGTATGGAGGTCACATGATAGCTACAACTCGAGGGACTCTGTGTCTCCTTTTACCAAGCAGGTCTCAGGGATTGAACTCGGGTGGTCAGGCTTGGCAGCGGGAGCCTTTACCTACGGGGCCATTTATCGCCATTTAAAGATCACGAAACATCTTTAATTGAGAAAGGAGATTATAAACCCAAGGGACGAGAAACCACCTAATTTTGAGTTCCCCCTCTGTATCTTACATGCAGTCGCTGTGTAATAAAGATGGCTGCTGAACAACTATGAGGCAATGGAGACGTTTAGGAGACCTGGAAGCTACACACATTGTTGTTACACTGTTGTGAATATATCTTTGCATGTGATACATGTAATACTTCTGTGTTTGTCAGTGTTTGGTTGCTGTAGCAGAATCTCTGAGGCAGGCTTTCCATAATAGAAAGAAGTTCATTTCCTCTCACAGTTCTAGAGGCACAGAAGGTCTTGCTGAAAGAATTCTGAAGTGGTACAGAGCATGGGAGAGAACATGTGGGTCAACTTGTGTCTCTATCCCTCAAGGATTCAATCATGACCTCTGCTCATCCCAAACATTCTCCAAAGTCCTCATCTCCAAATGCACTCTTACAGTCTCACAACAAGGATTTGATTTTAGAAAGGAAACCTTAGGGGCCATTCAAATAACACCCCGCCCCATCTGCATGTGTTAATGGCATCATTGTTTGTCCAGGTTGGGGTTGGTGACTGACTTTGGAGTGAGGAGAGTGCTGGGGAGGAGACTCAGAGAAGCCTGGAGAAATTCATGGCCACTGATTGGCTGCAGAATAAAGAACTGTGAATCGACATAAATAAAAGTCAGTAGAATTCAGACGGTCCTTTAAACTATCTGTTATAATGACATAAAATATTAAGGTTCCATGTGCCCTCATTTGGAACATTTCCATATTTTGGAACTATCAATATATGCGTCATGAAATGTCTTGGGAGCCATTTTATTCCTATCTCATTCCTGAGGATGGCTTCTAGTACGACCTACAGCTCTGTGCTTGAAACAAAGGGCTTTCCACTTGTGGTGTCTTGTCATCAGTTAAATGCTTCCACATTTGCGCTTTCCGATTTTTAAGCGAAGGCTGCTCCTCAAATACGAAGAGCATCTCATTCAACTGCTCTTTAATCTCAGAGCATCAATGGCCCTGAGAACTTTAGAGCAATTCAACTTTACAGTGACCTTTGAAGTCATTGTCCAATGCCCAGCAGCTAAATGGAATGGAAGCAAAGAGATGCCCTTCTGCTGTTGGGTTCGGACAGGAATGCTTGTCACCAGATTTAAAAAGTTGTCTAGAAGAGACTTGTGCCTGTCTATCACTTTTCAGTGTCCAGCACCTTCAATGAAGGAAGACACAGTTGTCACATTTTTACTTGTTTGAGGAATTAGCAGGAGGCATCCACAGTGGTGCGTGGTAGAGGGGTAGGTGGGTGGAGGGGTGGAGGGGTGGAGGGGTGGAGGGGTGGAGGGGTGGAGGGCAGTCACCAGGACGATGCTAGATTTCCATGTTGAACCCTTGACATCAGTGGAACCCTGACATGAACTAGGGTGTGAACTTTGGGGCAGATAACTTTGACCTTGTAAGATTTTATTGCTATTTCCTGTGGGGATGGGTGGGAAGATCCCTGGAGTGGCAAGCCATGGTGGATGGGTTAGGTAGAGGGGATAGAGGTGGAGACAAAGGGAGGGACGAGAATAGAACACACAATTTCTTCATAATAGTTCAGTAAATCTCCCCACCCTCCTTCCCCAGGGCTGGTTCTGACGCCTCAAGGATCGGCCCGTTTGGCCACATGGTGGCGCTAGTTGTTTAGAAAACAGGCTGGCCGCTGTCAGGAAACCAGCTGCGGCATTCCTGAATGTACCGAAAATGAGCTGTAGTTGACGTTTAGAGTAATTAATAACGCATTAGAAAATTTACTAACAGGGATAATCCACACTGAGTTAATTAGAAAGCAATTTTAAGGCCGGGGAAGTGGGGGGTGGGCGGGAGAAATGAATGAGTGGAGACACTGTTTCTCCAGGGCTCGCGCAGCGTGCAAATCAGCACAATCACCCAAGGCATTAATCTAGCAATGACCTGTTTAAGTTCCGACCCGTCACCAACGCAACTCTTGGCCCAAGCTAGTCAAAACGGTGTAGGGTAGGGGTGGGAGGGGTAGGGACTGCTTCTCACTGTTGCGGAAAGAATCTTGTCCTGGAACTGACTCTCTCTCTCTCTCTCTCTGTCTCTCTGTCTCTCTCCTGTGACATTGCTTGGAGGCACTTTGTCCTTCAGGAACTGTTTCATACCTTCAACATGCACCCTCAGGACCTGATAACCTCTAAGTCCCCCTTTCGTTTTGGCATTCGATGATGTTAGAAGACAAGGCTTTCTTGAGTTGGAGATGTATAGATACATGCTAACGTATGTAATCACAATGCCCAGCAAACAGCATCTGCTGGGTTATGATAAGAGTGGAAAATGTGGCATTTACCTACTCAGACCCTGGCTGCAGGAGGAGATTCTGATTGGTATCTGCAACTAGAGCTCACTGCTGTCTGGGAAGAAATTGAATTTGAAAAGGTCTTTTAAAAGGGCCTTTGGGAAGTCACAGGAAATAAGCGCAGGCAGGCGAGTTGCTAAGGAGGTTTTGGGACTTGGACGGACAGGTAGGAGGAAGGACAGCAGCATGCCTGGGGAAGCCCAGAGAGCAAAGGACCCGGAGCATTTCCAGCCTCTGCATAGTTAACCACTGAGCTAAACGGCTGTGATGCAGGCTGGAACCTGGCGTTACGTGGTCCAGACTCTACTTGGCCCTTTTCATTTTTTTTTTTTGCCTCCTGCAAAAGTTGGCCAACACCTGTCAGCATGTTCCATTTTTCATTTGCTTGGAACAACACGGAATCTTAGGTAGCTCTGGCCTTGCAATTTTATGATGAAAGTCAGGGACTGCTTCAGGTGGGGCTGATTTCATTGAAACTATTTGAAAGGATCATGAATAGAAGTTTTGTCTCTAGGCGAAAGGACCAGGGACACACACGTGGTCTCAGCTCACAGTAGGAGACAAATAACAGCAAAATGATTGCAATGTGGGTATCAAGGAAGAGCCTGATGGTAACATTGGGGAGAATATAAAAAGTGCTGTTGACTTGGAAGGATTTGGTATAAACACATCTGAATGTTTTTGGACTAAACAATTTTAAGCCTGTTTTTGCATGCACCCAATATTGTCAATTCATTAGTGTTAACTTTTGTAATACTTCTGAATTTGCTTCTTTATAAGAGTGATATAGGAGGCTGGAGAGATGGCTGAACCAAAAATATAAGAGTGATATAGAGTTAATAAAAGTAAGCAACACAAAAATGTATGAGAGAGAGAGAGATAGATAGATAGATAGATAGATAGAGAGAGAGAGAGAGAGAGAGAGAGAAGGTGGGAGAGAGAGGAAGATAGTGGGAGAGGGGGAGAGACAGAGAGAAAGACAGAGAGAACACTGTTAATTATTGGTTCTCTCCCTTATGTTCTTATCCTAAATTGTTTAATACATATATTCTTGATGAGTCTAAGTTTTCCAAGAAAATATGAAAAGGATTGCATTTATGAATATTTGAATCCAGAAAAATATTCCAACTCTGGTTTGAAGCCAAATGGTAACTCATCAACTTTGCTTGCCTTGTACTTAGGATACAAAGCCCAGGGGAACCCAGGGCAAGCAACGGTGGCTTAGTCACCTTGCTGTCATTTGGTTTCTAATGTGGGTATAGAACTGAAGTCAGGTTTTGGGATATCCGGGCTTGCTGATTTACTCTGAGATAATACAGTTTTTTTCTCTTTCCTTCAAGATGAAGCATGAACAACTGACTTCCTCTTTTCCTTTCTGTGTTCTCATGGGATGAGTAGGGAGGGTTCCTGCTTTTATGGAAGTCATTCCATGGCTCTTTTGTCTTGTTCCCAGTGCATGAATTGAGGACCTGAGTTCAAATCCCAGAATGCATGTATAAAAGCTAGGTATAATGGTGCAATGTCAACAATCCAAATAAATACTGGGGAGGTGGAGACGGGAGGATCCTTGGGATTTGCTGGACAGCCCATCTAGTGGAATTGTTGAGCCTCATGGTCAACAAGAAACTGTGTTTCAAAAAAATAAGGCAGTGAGCAATGGAGCAAGACACCCATTGTGTGCTTTGACATCTGGCCTCTATATGCACACTGCATACAGGTGCACATGCACCTGCAAATGTGGTCATAAACAAACATGTATACCTCCCTCCTTCTCTCTCTCTCTCTCTCTCTCTCTCTCTCTCTCACACACACACACACACACACACACACACACAGAGAGAGAGAGAGAGAGAGAGA
>NC_034592.1:85688534-85732306 GCF_900095145.1 Mus pahari | reverse complement strand
AGAGAGAGAGAGAGAGAGAGAGAGAGAGAGAGACAGAGAGAGACAGAGAGAGACAGAGAGACAGAGATACACAGTGACAGGGAGAAAAAGACAGACAGAGACAGAGAGACAGAAACAGAACAGAGAGACAGACAGACAGATAGACAGAGACAGGTAGAGTCAGAGAGATACAGACAGAGACACAGAACACTTCACAGTTCCATCCTATCTTCAATGGCTATCAGTTGGGTAACCATGGGCTAGTTTTTCTCTAACTTGAAAACTTTCTCTAGAGGTAATACTATTGAGTGCATATGATTTTTATAAGGATTAAGTATGTGGAAAGCAGCCAAAGAACTAGACCATTGCTCTAATAATGCCAATCCTAAGTTGTAGGTGATCAGACTTAAACTGATAGCGTTTAAGTATCTAAAGCCTGAGTCATTTATATCCAGGTCTCTTGTTTTCAAGAAATACAGTCATGTTAAAACTTAGTTTTCTTTCAAGAGGTATCAAAGACTTTCTTTAAAAAAAAAAAAAAAGTGTCACCTGACAGGGACTTCATCAGGTGGAGCTATTCTGGGGATGTTTATAATATACAATAAATAAAGATGTATACTTTTATTAATATTTAAAAATCATTTAGTAAGAACAGAATTTTTTCTCTAAGCATTCTCACTGCTAGCTCCCATTGCTGATTCCCATTGCTGGCTCCCATTGCTAGCTCTTTCATGGAGAAATCGAGGCACGGAGCCTCAGAATCCATGTAGAAACCAGAGATTAGAGAGCGGCGATATCAATTCCACCCTAGGCATTCTCAGGCGATGAATTGACAGCTAGCTTTTCAGAATAAACACCCTGAATGTTTCTGCACTCAGGTTCCCCCAGCTAAGCTTCCTGAAGAGCCAGGTGCCAGCTGGAGCTGGGGGATCTGCTGGTCTGCGATTGGCTATCATCATCTGTGGTTAGCCCTCTGTGGCGGGGGAGGGTGGGAAGGCCAGTGAGAGCTGATACATAACGCAGCATTATGCACTAGACAGCATATGTTGCTATCTCTGTGGCATCGAATGTTAACAACCAAGCTGCAGACATTCTAGCACTCTGGCTGGGAGGCCTTTGGAGCAAGGTAACTCTGGTGCTTTTCGTGCCCTGAGCCAAAATATTCATTATGTTTTTGTGTTTTTAATCAGAACTAAGAGAGATGGTTTCCTTGCAGGCACCGAAGGGAGGGATGAGAAAAGCTGGAACTGATTGAGCTTTTGTTTGGAATGGAGGAAAACTAGGAAAGGAATAGAAGGCCAAGTTCAGAGATGTGGCAGGCGTCTAGAACAGATGGAACACACCGGGGTTGATATAAATGAATGCTATTGGCCAAGGAAGGTTTGGGAAGAGCCGCAGAAGGGGAGACGGAGGAACACACGGTTAGCTCAGGCAAGAGAAGATAATCCGGAACAAAGAATTCCAGGCTGGGAGGAAGTGAGCAGTTTTCCAGGTTTTGACATTTCCTGGGCTGAGAAGTCCCGTGTTTCTGGAAATGTGACCTGTACAGCACTTCATCAGGACCACTGCAATATTTAAAAATTCAATTTCTGGACTCTGTCCTAAGCAAACAGGCAGATTCTCTGGGAGCTAATGATCTGCATGTTTTGGAAAACAATCTCTGGAGTGATTCTGATTTATATTAATTCTGAGAATTGCCATGGAGGAGAGCCTACTCCGAGGTTATGTTCTTGGGATGTGTAACAAAGGGTCGTAACTGTGTGTTTCTTTCTAAAGTGGTTCAGTAATGGGTCCCCAGAAGAAGGGAGAGAATTTTCTGGTTATTTTATAGATGCTAGAAATGTTTTTGTGCATGTTGTGGGGCAGATAATCAGGAGTGGTACACGGGGAGAGAACAAAGGAGTAGGGCAGATGTATCAAAGAGGATGCACAGAAGTTGTGTGATTAGGGTGGGGAGAGAGCTTAGTCAACAGAGCGCTCACAAGTGTGAAGATCCAAGTGAGATTCCCCAAACCTTTGTAAACCAGCTGGGTGTGATATCCCATTCTTCTAATCTCAGCACCAGGGAGAAAGAGGCAGAGGCCTCAGGGGCTTACCGGCCAGTCAGTGATGATATCACTGTTAGCAGGAGAGGGTGAGTCAATCAGGGGAGTGCGTGGGTTGCAGGTAGGGCTGACAAGAAATGAGCTGCTGCTGTGCTTTCTAGACATCCAAGGTCGATGGTATCTCACTGGAAGCCACAGCCTTGCCTCGCTCGTCCATACCACCCCAGGCTGGTTTCTCACAGAGTCCATGGCCTATGGAGGGTTACAGTCATGGTGGCAGATGCTAACAATTCCAAGGTGATACTGCTGATTGGGATAGAGCCGAGCCAGCATCAGACCCTCAGCCTTTAGGCTCTGAGGTGTCTACTCTCAGACCTTTTGCTATAGGAGAAGACAATGAGCATCTGAAGGATTTCAGATCACCCTTCCACCCTTCCATGGTCCTAGCTTCACGTTGTCTACAGGTTGGATTTTAGTCTCCCGAGACATATTTAGCAGAAAACAAACAAACAAACAAATGAGAAAAGATGCTGGTTAGATTTAAGACTTAGGCAGGTCTTAAACTTTTTTTGGAGAACAATGAAAAAGAAAGAATGTTAAAGAAAAGATCGTGAATACTTACGTATCTGGTCTTTAAAAAGTTTTATTTGAGATAAAATGATCATAAAACAAAAATTACATGTATTGAGTGGAAACTTTAAATAAAAATTAATAAAATTAACAAACATTTTTCTTACTTCTATTTCTGCTTTCTAATGATTAAGCACTGTTCGAATTTTAGTGCACAGATTTCTAGAATTCCTGTATTTCTGTGTGCGTATAAAATATAAATATGCACGAATAAGTAGGGTCCTGTTGCACTTGCTATTGTCATTTCTGCACATGAACTTCTTTTGTTTACTTATGTCTGTAGAAACCACACATATGTGTAATATATACATAATGTAGTTTCTATTCTCTTTCTGGATCATAATTTATTTAATAATGTCCCTTTGGTGATAATCTCTATTCTATTCTGCTTTTCAAAGTAGCTAGCAAGCCTTCAAATAAATATCCCCAGGCATTATATAAATATCAACATATACTTGTGGAGGCATTTCTATAGAATAACTATAGAATATCTTCCCCAAAGGAAATTTATTGCACCAAAGGCAACACATCCTAGCTTTTAAAGGGCTTTATTGACGTGTCACTGTGCTCATTTACATTTATGCTCCTCTCAAGGGTGTAAGAAGGTATCTTAATTTCTTCATGCCTTCATTAAAATTAAGTGATAGCAATAGTTTTTAGTCTTTGATAATTGGAGTGATTACAAGGACCCACTAAATCAGATTTTTAAAAGTTCCACCTTTCCCAAACTCATAAAGCATGTAGCCTCCACAGAAAGTCCCCATGAATACCATTGTCCATAGAGCCTTAAAACATATCACACGCTTCCCACCTCCATTCTGTTTCAAAAGTTTGGATACCTTTTTATGATTTGGGTTGTAACACAACCTAATGAATACGCTTGGTTTGCCTGGTCCTAGCTAGTAACTACAGTTTTCCATGGGGACATTTCAACAGATGTGATTGGTGGGTTTTGTCATGATGTTTCAGGCTCGAGGAAGTCAGGGGAAGCTGACTTGCTGAATGTGAAAGGTCGATATTTAACGTGGTGAGAGTGGTATTTGGTTCAAGCCAAAGGCAAGGAACACAGAGATTGGCTTTGCATTTGTTCCAAGACAGAATGAAGAAACAACTGATCAGGAAACGACTTTGGTTGCACTTGAAATACCTTTGGGGTTCTAGAGACCTTTGGAATGTTTCTAGGATTGTTTACTTCCATAGTTCTGCATGAGGAACAGCCAAACTGTGTTTCTCTATCAATCAAGTCTTAGAAATTTGCCCTTAATTTTAACAAAGAAAATCTCTGATGTGTAATACAGACACACATGGAATAAAGTATGTTAGTTTAAAGGGAAGAATTCAAAAGCGATATTGCTAGCAGAATCCAGGACTAGTCCTTAGCAAATTCACTCTTGCCCTGATGCCCAAATCCCACTCCTGGTCAAAATGTGTTCATTTGAGGCATCATCTCCCTGACTACATGACTATAAAGCTCATTGAGTTGGTTAATCTGTCGAGGGGAAAATGAGCTTCTAGACATAAGTTGTAGGTCAAAAGAGTTAACCTAGTCCCAGTTGGGAAGCATGAATGACTAGAGAACTGTAGGAAGTGTGGTCTAATTCTAGAGGGTTCAGATGACACTGTTTACTCTTGTTCTACATTGTGTTTGATATTTATATTACCATTGGCATATCATTTTATTTCTTGTTGTTTTTTACTACTATTTTTTATTTTATTTTATTTTTTAGATTTATTTATTTTCCATGGATGAGTACACTATAGCTATCTTCAGGTACACCAGAAGAGGGCAGCAGATCCCATTACAGATGGTCATGAGCCACCATGTGGTTGCTGGGATTTGAACTCAGGACCTCTGGGAGAACAGTCAGTGCTCTCACCACGGGGCCCTCTCTCCAGCCCCCCATTTTCACTCTTGAGGCAGGGTCTATTACTTAGTCCAGGGTGGCCTAGAACTCTCTAGAGTCAACCAGGCTGGTCTCAAACTCATACTGCTTCTTTTGCTCCCTCCTATTTAGATGCGGATTTACAGACAAGCACCATCATTCTCTTCTGAAATATATATATATATATATATATATATATATATATATATATATATATATTTTTTTACTTTTTGATATTATAATGCAACTACATCAATTCCCTCACCTGTAATATTTTTAACCAGAAGAGAATTGTTCCTCTTTCTCCTCATTACTAACTGGAGTGCTAATGACCTTTGGTCTGCAGTGACTTTTAGGACGACCTGTGTGAGTTTTGTCTGAAACTACTTGAAGTTTTCATCTTAGAAGTCCGTCAGCCTCTTAGTATGCTCATGCTATGGTTTGTTGCAGGTTTAAAGAGCTCTGTGGTTCTGTTTCCAATGTAGACTCAGCCTTCTAATTTACAGCAGCATTCGCTAATTAAAATTGTAAGCATAATTACTATCCATGATACTTATTATTAGTTTGCATTCATAAAGCTCAAAATTCACTTCATCCTTTCAAGTAGTGAGTAATTAGTTTCTTTGGGTTTGTAGCTTTATCATCTCTTTATGACCCGTTTGGAAGAAATAAACAACCAATCTCCCGGAAGAATGCTTTAAAAACCTAGAAATATATTGTCCAGTTAGTGTAATGAGGCTAATACAATGTGGGAAATATTACTTTTCTCTGGTTTAGTATCCAGTTTATCATTGCATTTATTCACAAACAACTATTGAGCACCTAATAGGTACCAGGGACGTTGGGAGATGAAATTAGCCAAAGACTCTGTCTTCAAAGATGTCAAGGTTTTTGTGGAAAGGGAATTAAATTTCACATATACATGTACTTAAAATCATGCATATGTATATTATAAATGTCCCCAAATATTGTCAGGAAAGGATTGACCATTTTTGGCTGTATAGTCAGCACCCAACAGAGAATATTAAAACAGAAGATTTAATAAATATCGTTGGAAAGAATTAAATGAATGAAAAACTGAGGGTGTCAGTCTCAGTTATTTCCAAAATATTGTGATATGATATTGATACTTTTCTTCTTTGTTTTTGTTTGTTCGATACTTTTCTTAACTTGACTTTTCCCCCCTCCATTGTTCCCAGGTAGCTTAGCCAACATGGCTGCCTCCTTGCCATCTAACCTGAGACTCAGCTCTGCACCGGATGAAATTCAGCACCCACAAATCAAATTCTCCGAGTGGAAATTTAAGCTGTTTCGGGTGAGATCCTTTGAAAAGGCACCCGAAGAAGCACAAAAGGAGAAGGATTCTTCAGAGGGGAAACCTTATCTAGAGCAGTCTCCAGTAGTTCCAGAGAAGCCTGGTGGTCAGAACTCAATTCTGACCCAACGTGCACTGAAACTCCATCCTAAATTTTCAAAGAAATTCCATGCTGATGGGAAGTCAAGCGACAAAGCAGTTCACCAAGCCAGACTTAGACACTTCTGCCGCATCTGTGGGAATCGTTTCAAGAGCGACGGGCACAGCCAGAGATACCCAGTCCACGGGCCCGTGGACGCTAAAACCCAAAGCCTTTTCCGAAAGAAGGAAAAAAGAGTCACTTCCTGGCCAGACCTCATTGCCAGGATTTTCCGGATCGATGTGAAGGCAGATGTTGACTCCATCCATCCCACAGAATTCTGCCATGACTGCTGGAGCATCATGCACAGAAAGTTCAGCAGTGCCCACAGTCAGGTCTACTTCCCAAGGAATGTGACCGTGGAGTGGCACCCCCACACACCGTCCTGTGACGTCTGTTTCACTGCCCATCGGGGACTGAAGAGGAAGAGACATCAGCCCAATGTGCAGCTCAGCAAGAAACTAAAAACTGTGCTTAACCACGCGAGACGGGACCGTCGCAAGAGAACTCAGGCCAGGGTCAGCAGCAAGGAAGTCCTGAAGAAGATCTCCAACTGCAGTAAGATTCATCTCAGTACCAAGCTTCTTGCGGTGGACTTCCCAGCACACTTTGTGAAATCCATCTCCTGCCAGATATGCGAACACATTCTGGCTGATCCCGTGGAGACCAGCTGCAAGCACCTATTCTGTAGGATCTGCATTCTCAGATGCCTCAAAGTCATGGGCAGCTATTGTCCCTCTTGCCGATATCCGTGCTTCCCTACTGATCTGGAGAGTCCGGTGAAGTCCTTTCTGAGCATCTTGAATTCTCTGATGGTGAAGTGTCCCGCGCAAGAGTGCAATGAGGAAGTGAGTCTGGAAAAATATAACCACCACGTCTCAAGCCACAAAGAATCTAAAGAGACTTTGGTGCATATCAATAAGGGGGGACGGCCTCGCCAGCATCTCCTGTCACTGACACGAAGGGCGCAGAAACATCGGCTGAGGGAGCTCAAGATTCAAGTCAAAGAATTTGCTGACAAAGAAGAAGGCGGAGATGTGAAGGCTGTGTGCTTGACGTTGTTCCTCCTGGCACTGAGGGCGAGGAATGAGCACAGGCAAGCTGACGAGCTAGAGGCCATCATGCAAGGCCGGGGCTCCGGGCTTCAACCAGCTGTTTGCTTGGCCATCCGTGTCAATACCTTCCTCAGCTGTAGCCAATACCATAAGATGTACAGGACTGTGAAGGCTATCACTGGGAGGCAGATTTTCCAACCTTTGCATGCTCTTCGGAATGCCGAGAAAGTCCTTCTGCCAGGCTACCACCCCTTTGAGTGGCAGCCCCCACTGAAGAACGTGTCTTCCAGAACTGATGTTGGAATTATTGATGGGCTGTCTGGACTTGCCTCCTCTGTGGATGAGTACCCAGTAGATACCATTGCGAAGAGGTTCCGCTATGACTCTGCTTTGGTGTCTGCTTTGATGGACATGGAAGAAGACATCTTGGAAGGCATGAGATCCCAAGATCTTGATGACTACCTGAATGGTCCCTTCACAGTGGTGGTAAAGGAGTCTTGCGATGGAATGGGGGATGTGAGTGAGAAGCACGGGAGTGGGCCCGCAGTTCCAGAAAAGGCCGTTCGTTTCTCTTTCACGGTCATGAGGATTACGATAGAGCATGGCTCGCAGAACGTGAAGGTGTTTGAGGAACCCAAGCCCAATTCTGAACTGTGTTGCAAGCCGTTGTGTCTTATGCTGGCAGATGAGTCTGACCACGAAACCCTTACTGCTATTCTAAGCCCCCTCATTGCCGAGAGGGAGGCCATGAAGAGCAGTGAATTAACGCTGGAGATGGGAGGCATCCCCAGGACTTTTAAGTTCATCTTCAGGGGCACTGGATACGATGAAAAACTTGTCCGGGAAGTAGAAGGCTTGGAAGCTTCTGGCTCAGTCTACATCTGTACACTTTGTGACGCCACCCGTCTGGAAGCCTCTCAGAATCTTGTCTTCCACTCCATAACCAGAAGCCACGCTGAGAACCTGCAGCGCTATGAGGTCTGGCGGTCCAATCCCTACCACGAGTCGGTGGAAGAGCTTCGGGACCGGGTGAAGGGGGTCTCTGCCAAACCTTTCATCGAGACAGTCCCTTCCATAGATGCACTTCACTGTGACATTGGCAATGCAGCTGAATTCTATAAGATTTTCCAGCTGGAGATAGGGGAAGTGTATAAAAATCCCAATGCCTCTAAAGAGGAAAGGAAGAGATGGCAGGCCACCCTGGACAAACATCTCCGGAAAAGGATGAACTTAAAACCAATCATGAGGATGAACGGCAACTTTGCCCGGAAGCTTATGACCCAAGAGACTGTAGACGCAGTTTGTGAGTTAATTCCTTCTGAGGAGCGGCATGAAGCTCTCAGGGAGCTGATGGACCTTTACCTGAAGATGAAACCCGTGTGGCGCTCATCATGTCCCACTAAAGAGTGCCCAGAGTCCCTCTGTCAGTACAGTTTCAACTCGCAGCGTTTTGCCGAACTCCTCTCCACCAAGTTCAAATATAGATACGAGGGCAAGATCACCAATTACTTTCACAAAACCTTGGCACATGTCCCTGAAATTATTGAAAGGGATGGCTCTATTGGGGCATGGGCAAGTGAGGGGAATGAATCTGGTAACAAGCTCTTTAGACGCTTCCGGAAAATGAATGCCAGGCAGTCCAAGTGCTATGAGATGGAAGATGTCCTGAAACATCACTGGCTGTACACTTCAAAATACCTCCAGAAGTTTATGAATGCTCACAACGCATTAAAAAGCTCTGGGTTTACCATGAACTCAAAGGAGACCTTAGGGGACCCTTTGGGCATTGAGGACTCTCTGGAAAGCCAAGATTCAATGGAGTTTTAAATAGGATCTCCACGTAGAAGCTGGTATTTGCCAATGTGTTTTCCTTTGGGGTGCAGTGAGGTCTTCTGCTAGCACCTAGCACATTGTCATGTGAGTGGGTCTTATCACCCAAGGGGTAACAGGTTGGAGTGAGAGGCCAGAGGGGCTGTCACCTGGTCAGGGATCGATTGTTGACGAGATGGGATTGCCTGAGCCTTCAGTGAGGCCAGAAGAGCAATAGGAGAAATCAGTTATCTGGAAGCTCAATAACTTGGAGCAGCGGTAGCTGCAGGGGACCAGGGATGCACAGAGATAGGTGTGTGCATGCCACTGTGTGCCATGAAAATTAAAGCCAGGGCTGTCAAAGGACAGCCAAGCATGCTAGGAAAGAAATTTGTCTTGGGCATTTTTTTTTATCCACCTCAATTTATTATATTTTGTGCTGAGCTCTATGCATTTTTTTGCCATGTCATATTTTTTTGGTCATATTTTGTAGGACTATTTTGTAAATTTCACATATGTTGATTTATTCTACAAGATTCAAAGGAGCCTTTGAGGTTTCTCTAACAACACTGTATATTTGTAGGATGTGGTGGCCTTTACCAAGGGCTCTCAGTGCGTTTTCTCGTGTGCTACATTTATGCAGAAATAAATTAAATCAAGAGAGGTTTCGGAAAATTATCCTTTTCCAGGTTTAAATGGCCTCAGTATTGTCACCTTTAGCGTCTAGGAGGTCATCTGGTGTCACAAATTTTTCAATAATGAAGTTAGCTATAGCTACCTATTAAGTATGAGAAAGTCATGTTTGCTTAGTTATTTAGAGCCAGCTCTGGTTGTTTATTTTTACTTTTTAATTAAGAGTAATTATAGTCTTAATGTTTTTTCATGTAATCTCAAGGTTACAGATTTTTAAAATCCATATTTTCTTACTGCCTAAAAGCAGATTCAATACCTTGCTAAAAATGTCAGTCAGATTTTCTCTATGTAAAGCATGGTTTGAGTAAGCCCGGGCTTCCTGAAGTCTTCCTCTTTGGGCAATGTGTCATCCTTTTAATGTGTCATCCTTTTAGTTATGATCAGTTGAGTTTCAGTGTGTGCAGATTTTAGTAGCAGGATTGTGCCGTGCTTTTTCTATTTGTTTAGTTTAGATGGGGTCTACTCATAGCAGAGTAGGGGAATGAACATGTGTACATTGTTTATTTATATTTTATTTTTTTTTTTGGATTATCCCCAAAGTTACAGGGATAATCAATACCTGATTTTGAATTTGAACCCAAGCCTTTGTCTCTTGATTCTGGGTTCTTTATAGTGTGTTTCTGTTGTTTATGCAGTAGCATCAGAACATAATTGGCATCTACACTAACTATTATAAACTACAGTTTATAATACCGAGAGCTGTCTTTGGGAATGGAAAGTCATCTGTTTGTCTTGGGCCTTTGGACAGACTAAAATTGGGCCAAACCTCTAAGGAATCCATAAACCCTCTAGTGGCTGCAGTTATTTGGAAACTATTCATGTCCTTAGGAATTCAGCATTTTGCCAGGCACCAGCAATTTAAGAGCAGCCACGGGATTTTATTTGCTAGTGAGTCATAATGATATGTTAGTGTTAATTAGTTTTTTTCTTCCTTTGATTTTATTGGTCATAATTGTCAGTCTTCATACACAGTATATCAAAGAGCTTTGTAATTTAGTTGTCAAGTGTGCAAGAGTGACATTATCCTAAATGGCACATGTTTGGCGCATAGGCAGGGATTGAATTTAGTGCTTTCTATTGAAAGATGCAGCCGTTTTCTTTGCTTTCTGCACAGAGCACATTGAAGACATTCGTAATTTAGTTGTCAAAAACATACACACACTTAAGTATTATCCTAAAAACCCTCTCTGTTTTGTCATTTGCAAACTAATAGGCTTCTAAGCCACCAGTCCTTTCATCCCATTTAATCCTTACAGATGTCTGTGCACTAATAAACAGCTAAGTTCCCACCATCCTCTTGCTCCCTGGAGCATGCTGCCGCTGCTTGGTAGACATCTTCCCGTACACTCGGTTAGTCAGTTGGCAGCACTGTAAATACTGCCCGATATTAAATTCCCCTTGCTAGGATGGTAGGACAATTTCAGAAGCATTGGACTCTGGGCTTGATTTATAGCACATCCTTACCCCAACTCTCCTAATCAGATCACAATCTGATAAACCTCGAGAACACCTGGCCACAGGATTTCAATATGTAGAGTGTCACCTATGGCTATTTGTTTCCCTCAGTGTGGAGACTGCACACTGGACCCTGCTCTAGGATATTCTACTTTTATTTTTAAGAATCCCCATTGCAAATGCAGGCACATACTTTGGGGGAAATTCACTGTAAGGAATGGAGGATTCTATCCCCCCCCACTCCTGTCCCCCTCCCCAACCCCAGCAGGGCTGGAGAAGTGCAATGCATTTTTTTTTTCTGCTCCAAAACCTGAAGCCTGTTTCTACAGGTCTATGTGCCAGCCTTCTGCCATGCACTGCGGGGACCAGTGACTGTAGCTGATGAAAATTGATGAATGGTGGGTGAGAGGTTAAGAAGTATCTTGGGATTAATAAACATGCACACAGATGCCAGAGCAGCGGGGAAAGATGTCTTTCTCTCTCAGGTGGACAGGAATTTAATTTGGTCTCAATTTGTTTTCACAAAATATGCATGAAAATAAAATTTCTTTGGGGGGTGGTGGTGTTGAAAGTATGGATTTCATATGATTTCACACAGATTTCAAATTCTACACAGTTAGGAGGCAAGATTGGAGGAATATGCCAGGGTCTTGCACATGTTAGGCAAATGTATATCTCTGAGGAATATTTCCAACTTTCTTTGAGTATTTTTTTGAGATAAGGTCTCACTATTTTCACAGGCTGACCTTGAATTTGAGACCTTCCAATGCCAGCCTCTGGGTAACTGGGATAACATATGTATGCCCACTGGATTAGTTCTGCAAGCCGTTGTTTGATACATGTGTATGCCATTAGATACTGTATGGCAGTTGTTCTAGTTTTCCTATAAAATAGTTTAAATCAAAGTTGATACTTTGTAGCCATTTAGAAATTTTTTCTTTAAGTATCTATGTAAGCAAAACCCTGAATTAGTTTTGGGAGATTTTTGTGGGGTTGTATTTTACTTTATTATTGTTATTTTTTCACATATAATGAATGATACATTTTGTTTAATGGCTTCCAGGAGTCTACTTTTCCTTTCTGAGGGGAGGTTTAGACACCAGGATGCAATGTACTATTTGATTTGAGGATCTATATTTCCATGTTAAATGTTTTCAAATGGAAGAACATAAGTTCAAATACTTATTTTCATATTTTACTCTTTAGCATTATGATTGTTTTCACATTTTTGTGTTTAAGTATTTGGAATAAAAGTTTAAGATCTGAAAATAACAGGCGTTGTGATTTATATTGGTGCCATATTGTCTCCTATCAATTATGTTGACTGCCCATACTTAAAATTATCACCCTTATTTTGAAGGACATAAAAATGAATTTGGTGACTGTGATACTTAGCCTCAGTCATCGACTGGAGAAGTAGAATCACCTGAGAGTCAGGCCTCTGGCCATGCCTGTGGGAACATCCTTTCATTGGGTTAACCAATGGGAAGAGCTTCTCTCTGACTAGGGCGTCGTTCCCTCGGGTGGGATCCTTGCCTGGGTGAAACGGGGGAAAGTGAGCTACCCAAGCATTCATGACTCTCTGCTTCCTGACCAGCTGCTTCGAGTTCGTGGGTCCTTTTCTTGCTTTGATGGATGCTTTTGAATTGTGAGGTGAAATACATTTTTTTGCACTTGAGTCACTGGGGACACAAGTGCATATCACAGCATTATGTAAAGGAAGTAAGACAGTGATATTAGAAACACCTTTGTTTCAAGGGAACTAGATTAGTGATAAAGAATATAATTTATCATAATGTAGGGTGAAAGATTTTGGTTCCAGATAATGTAAACAGTAAAACCTTAAAAATATTCTTTTAAGAATCTTTTAGAAATTCTTATAAACACAAAACCTGTGATTAAAATTATGATTTTTTGGGTTGCCCATGGCCACCTATATTATTGGCAACACCAGTCAGACCCCAGGCTCACTGCCCAGTGCTAGCAATAATAATGAAACAGGCATGGTGGAAAACGCTTGTAGTCTCAACTCTTTGGGAGGCCGATGCAGAAAAATTGTGAATCCAAGGCTGGCTTACTGGGCACAGAAGACCAAATCAAGCCAACTAGACATACACAGACACAAAACCAAAACAACAGCAGATAGTTATCATTTACCAAGCGTCTTCTTTTCGTGGTGTCAAGTGGTAGAAAACAACTTCACATATGTTGCCACATTCTATCCTTTTGAACTTGGTGCTTCTGTGATCTCCATTTCACATGTGGTCAGGGAAGTATATCTTAGCCAGAATCGTATCTTTACCATCTACTCTGTCTAGCTCATCTTTGTGTGATTCTTCCCTTTACTTAACTTGACACACTTCACAATCCCTTTGACTTTGGACTGAAATTCAGTCTCTCTCTATATAGCTGTATGAGTTCTTAAAATACTGTACTTACAGTCAAATAGCTTGTCTCCAAGACCCAATTGCCTTTATTTTTTAAATTTTTTATTAGATATTTTTTTTCATTTATATTTCAAGTGCTATTCCGAAAGTCCCCTATACCCTCCTCCCTGCTCCCCTACCCACCCACTCCTGCTTCCTGGCCCTGGTGTTCCCCTGTACTAGGGCATATAATCTGCGTAAGACCAAGGACCTCTCCTCCCAATGATGGCCGATTAGGCCATCTTCTGCTACATATGCAGCTAGAGACACAAGCTCTGGGGATACTGGTTGGTTCATATTGTTGTTCCACTTATAGGGTTGCAGACCCCTTTAGCTCCTTGGGTACTTTCTCTAGCTCCTCCATTGGGGGCCCTGTGTTCCATCAAATGGATGACTGTGAGCATCCACTTTTGTTTGTGCCAGGCACTGGCAGAATCCTGTCAGCAAAATCTTGCTGTAATTGCCCTTATATTAATTTATTATCTTCTTCTCATTCTCCAAGAAACCAGGATCACTTTAGAACATAGTAGCAAGTTAGCCCCAGTGATACTTCCAGACCCAATCTTGTGAATACTTGAACATTAATCCTGCTTTTGAAAATGTAGTATATCCTTAAAGTAAGGCCCAGTGGAATGCTCTTCCTTCATGCTATCATTTCTAACTACTTCAGCCTCTATTTTATTTTATTTGAAGATTCATACATGAGTACACTGTATCCACATAATTTTTTGTTTTGTTTTGTTTTGTTTTGTTTTGTTGTTTTTTTATCAGATATTATTTTATTTACATTTCAAATGTTATCACCTTTCCTGGTTTATCCTCGGAAAATCCCCTATCTCACCCCTCCCCCTGCTCATCAACCCATCCACTCCTGTTTCCCTACCCTGGCATTCCCCTACACTGGACCATCAAACCTTCATAAGACCAAGGGCCTCTCCCCCCATTGATGTCCAACAAGGCCATCTTCTGCTACATATGCAGCTGGAGCCATGTGTCCCTCCATGTACACTCTTTGGTTTGTAGTTTAGTCCCTAGGAGTTCTGGGGGTACTGGTTGGTTCCTCCTATGGGGCTGCAAACCCCTTCAGCTTTTTCGGTCCTTTCTATAGCTCCTCCATTGGTGGCCTCGTGCTCAGTCCAATGGTTGGCTGAGAGAATCCACCTCTGTATTTGTCAGCCTCTGGCAGAGTCTCTCAGGAGACAGCTATATCAGGCTCCTGTCAGCAAGCACTTGTTGGCTTTTAAACCCTACTCTCTCCTTTAACTTTTCCTGTATCTTCTTCCAACTGCCTCTCTCAAATGTATACTTTCTTGTATGTTTATTTTTGTTTTCTTGATGTCTTCCAGTTTATCTGTTTACTTTGAGTAGGCCTCATAGATGTTAAACAATGGGCAATAACATTAGAAGACAGTCCACATGGTTAGGAGAGCACAGAGAAAACACAAAATGCTGCCTTGATGTGAGAGATGAGTACCAAGAGGAAACAGTTTCCTTTACCCCTCTTTTTTCTTTATTCTTCTCTCATACATTGCTTCTTGACTGTTTTTTTTTTGTTTTACACACACACACACACACACACACACACACACACACACACACACACCACTATACCTATACACAAACTACTGAGTAAAGTTAGTGTTTCCCTTATTTGCATGTGTTTAGGGATGATCATATAGGATTGGTGTCTCATCTCTGAAGAAACACCACCACCACCAGCACCATCACCAGCACCACCACCAGTACCACCACCAAGTCACCACCACCAAGTAACCACCATCAACACCTTAATACAAAACCACACAGAAGTGGTTCTCCTTTCCTCAGCAGCCACTGCCTGCCTGCAGCTCATCTCAGAGGAAATGGGGACCTTGGAATTTTCTTCCATCCATGTTAGTATGCTCATTCATGTGGTCTTTGAAGGACTTCTTCGGGTAGTCATTTTATTGAGAGTTCATGGGAGCAACATCCTTGCCCTGTCCAGAGGAAACTACCATGCAACAGACGTTCTGGTCCACAAGCTCTTATAATCTCTCCGTCCCTTTCTTCCAGAGATTTTCCCTGAGATTTAGGTTTTAGGGTTGTGTTATAGATGCCCCATTTGAGGGGCTGGGTGCCCCGCGGTTACTAATTTTCTGCATTTATTTTTACCAGATGAGGATATCACCAATAGTTTCTGTCTGCTGCAAAAAGAAGCTTTTTGATGCAGCATGAGAGTTGCATTGATTTATGGGTAAAAGGACGGACATTTAGAAGGCAATTGAAAATTACTTCAGTAATATGGCAATAGTAAATCCTCCTCTAAGCTCAATGGCATCTCTAAACATGGGCTTTTAGCCAGGTTTACCGTGTCAGGCAGGAGTTACCATCAATTGAGTGGACTTCAGTTCCAATTAGACAGCTGTTAGTTTCCCCTGAGTTTCATTCTTGCACAGCTAGGATATCTTGCTGGTGCCATCATTGTTATAGTTCTGAAGCTTTACAGCTATATAAGACTGTTGATAAAATCTTTCCTTCGGCTGATCATCAGACTCTATTGTAAGTGTTTATGGGCTTCTTCTTCTTTTTTTATTGTTATTATTTTCTTTATTTACATTTCAAATGCTATCCTGAAAGTTCCCTATACCCCCCCCTACCCCTGCTCCCTTACCCACCCACTTCCACTACTTGGCCCAGGCCTTCCCTTGTGCTGGGTCATATAAAATTTGCAAGACCAAGGGGCCTCTATTCCCAGTGATGGCCNATTAGGCCATCTTCTGCTACATATGCAGCTAGAGACACAANCTCNGGGGGTNCTGGTTAGTTCATATTGTTGTTCCACCTACAGGGTTGCAGCCCCCTTCAGGTCCTTGGGTACTTTCTCTAGCTCCTCCANTGNGGACCCTGTGTTCCATCCAATAGCTGGCTGTGAGCATCCACTTCGGTGTTTGCCAGGCTCTGGGATAGCCTCACAAGAGGCCGCAATATCAGGGTCCCTTCAGCAGAATCTTGCTGGCATGAGCATTAGTATCTAGGTTTGGTGGCTGATGATGGGATGGATTCCNGNATGGGGTAGTCTCTGGATAGNCCATCNTTTCATCTTAGCTCTAAATTTTGTCTCTNTACCTATATCCTTTCATGNGTATTTTGTTCCTTATTCTAAGGAGGAATGAAGTATCCACACNATGGTCATCCTTCTTGGTTATCTTCTGTTTTGCATAATGTATCTTCGGTATTCTAAGTTTCTGTGCTAATATCCGCTTATCAGTGAGTGCATATCTAGTGACTTCTTGGGCAAATGGATGTATCTGGAGGATATCATCCTTAGTGAGGTAACCCAATCACAAAAGAAGGGCTGCTTCTTCTAAACAGGCAATGTATGCTTGGTACTGAGATATAGTGGCAAGTAGCATAGATTTGGTTCACAAGGAGCTAGGCATCAAGTTATCAACAGTAAGACTGATGAGGGCTCATGCTCTAGTGTGGAGGAGAAAAAGCGTTAGATGCAATTACAATAGATAAGTATAAAAAAGTACAATGTTATGGTAGGATTTAAACTGGGGAGTCTGAAAAAACACTCGGGAAGAAAGAATGAGTGGACTGAAGTTAGGTCAGTTACCTAGAGCAGACAGCCTCTGGGGAGACTCCAGGAAAGCATTCAGAGCGTTTGGGAATTTAATAAAGTTGACAGTAACAGACTGGACATTGCGGCTGGACTGCTGGAGAATCAGGCAGAAGCTTTGTGCTGTCGGATCCAGTGGATCCCTTGGGCATAAGAGGAAACCATGGAGGAGATTGAGGACATGATGCAGTCTAAGCCATAATGGAGCAAGGTACACGAGGATGCTCTAAGAAAGTATTAATCTCAAGGGACTCTGACCAGGTTTGAGAAAGGTTGTGTGTGTTCATGTAAAGGAACTGGAGACAAGTTTGACCATCCTCTTTTACTTCAGTGGTACACTGTCTACAAGTTAATGTCTTATTCTCTCAGACAACAGTTCCCAAGACTCGGTGGGAAGAGATGAAGGAGGGTTATTAATGCTTAAAAGTCCCATCTTTTTATGAAATCGTTTATTTACCTCTTCTCTCCCCTTTGGTCTTATAGACATTTCCCTTCTCCTTTTATTGCTTTTGATTCTTTCCTGAAGATGACAATATATTTATGACTTTAAAAACTAACTCATCCTGGGCTGGGAGATAGCCGGTTTGTTATAGTGCTTTGCATGCAAGGAGCCCGAGTTTGATCTTCAGAACCCACATACAAAACCAGGATGGTAGAACCTTCTCTTATTGTCAGTGCTGGGAGGGAGACACAAGGCCATTTCTGATGTCCAGCTAGTCTAATCTACTCAGTCAGTTCCAGGACAGTGAGGGACTGTCATAAAAATGGTGGAGGGCATCTGAAGAATGATACCCATGGGTGTTTTGTGACTTTCACATGCACAAACACACATTCACACACTCTCATATGCGGGTGTACACACTCATGCAAATGGACATACACAGAGGAACACGCATGCACGTGTGTGTGTGTGTGTGTGTGTGTGTGTGTGTGTGTGTGTGTACAGACAGACAGACAGTCAGACAGATAGAGACAGAAATATACACCCTAATTTATTGAATGCCAAGATCTGTGTACTTCTACACTGAAGTCTGATCCAAAGTCTAGTGAATTAGTTCATCTCTACATCTATTTTCCATCTTTGCCCCTAACAAGTTCATATTTTTTTTGTTGTCTTAAATGATTTGGTCATCCTTTGCAAAACAGATTTCTCCTTTTAAAGTGATCACTATACATTTTGCAATTACTTCAAATGGCTTAGTCTAAAGATTTTGTTATCTTTGCCACAACAATTCTTCAGCAGAGGTGACATAAAATAGTCTGAGCTATTTTGGCCCCGTCTTGAAGTTTTGTCAGTATATTCCAGGTTAGAAAAGAGTTTGTATTTGCATGGGCAGCCTTTCCTGCATAACCAGCTCAGGTACATACAGATGTGCTTTGTATCTTTTCTTCTCTGTTCTTGGCCTCTTTCCAAGTGAGACAACAAATTCTCTAGAGATGGTTATATTTTTTTGTGCAGGTCTCGTGATATTTAATGTGGATCTTGTAATTTAAAAAGTGTGTGTGTGTGTGCCCATATGTGTGCGTGGTCATGTGGCTGTAGACGTATGTGTACATATGGCATGTGGATGTGGATGTAGGCTAGAGGCCAGCTTCAAATCTTGTTTCTTCTCAGTTGCCATCCACCTTGTCTTATTTTTTGATAAAGGATGTTGAACAATGATGGGGACTCAAGTACAGTGCATTTAGAGAAGGAGGTGGTGGAACTAAAGAATCATGTCAAGCCACAATGAGAGATTTGGTGCTTTCCCTACGAGAAATTAAGATTTTTATGGAATATGAAAGTTTTCTTTTTATTGATTACCTATTTTTTGTTATTGTTTCTGTATTCACTTGAAAGCAGTTCAGGACTTAGCATTAGAGCCCCCCCCCCCCCCCTGAGAGTGATAGCCCCAAACCATTGTCTGAGCTCACGTTCATATTTCACTTCTCATTTAAAGTGGTAATGCAATACTTCAGGGCTGCACACTATTGGACCTTGAATGACATGTAACTATTTCCAGAGATGACAACTGTCTTTAAGGAAGACTCGAGGAACTACGGCTAAGCATTTTCAAAAGGGTGGACCATTGATTTTGAAAGGATATGATGTGAGGACCCAAAGTGAGTGAGTGATTTAAACAAAGGCATATGGTTGGAATATGTTTTCACTCCAGAAGTGCATGTAGATACTTCAAGAAAATGTCCAGGTGGCAATGTTACCAGTGCTCTGTGTTCTGTCAGTCTTTGGGTCTGAGATAAAATGTAGCCCAGGTCAGCATTTGTTGTAGAAAAATTTAATCCCAATCCAGAGTTTCTACCCCACCTTTGACCATTTAATTCCTAGATAAAAGACACATACAAACTTTATATTTACAGTAAGCCTTAGTCAGCTCTAGGTCTGGGCAAATATCTGCCCTCTATGCTACTAAAGTCTATTTTCTATCGATAACCCTGAGTTATTACTTACTATGTTTCATCTGGGCTGCTCTTAACTCCAATTGGCAAGCATTCATGGCCATGCTTTCTTAACTCCTAGCTTATGGCATCTTTCTCCTCCTCCATCATGTTTTTCTCCCCTTTCTTCATGGTCTCCTCCTACATCAAGCCAGAGTACCCTCAATCCCCACCTATGCTTCTTCTGCCCAGCTATTGGCTGTTCACATCTTTCTTCACCTAATCACAAATAACTTGGGGGCAAGGTCACATAGCATTACATGGATCTATGTGTAGACTCTCTTGTCTCTGGGTCAAGCAGATCTTGGGGCTCACACACTACAATATATAGCAAAAGACCATACCTCAACAAGCATCAAACTCACAAATTTCCTTCCTCCACTTCCCAAGTGCCAGAATTACAGCATGTATCACCATCACCATGTCTGTCTTGATATAGATTAGGTTTTTCTTCATGGTATTGACCAATATATAATTCTGTTCATAAGTATAATCCAAGAGGCCACCTTAAAATTTATAAACAGCAGTATTGTGGGATATAGCTGTTGGTTTTAACTGTTTAAACCAACCATAGGCTACTTATTACACAAAACAACTTAACTTTTTGTGCATTAGTTTATTTATTGGTATTTAGTTGCTATTCAACATGTACATTGTTACAAAATAATGCAAGAGTTCTATACTTTATCACTGATATCCTTAATGAAAAACTGTATAACATTTCTCATTAGAAATTCCTGGATAAGATGTTAAAAAACACACATTAGAATAGTTATACTTAACATTAAATCAAAACATCAGCACTTAATTCATATAACTAAAACATAACATAGAGATATCAGTAAACAAAAATCAAAATACTGTTTATGATTTAAAAAGCAGATCCAGAAAGCAGTGCACCCGAGTCTGAGGGGCTTTTGCTAAACTAATCAAACAATCTTCTAAGGAAGGATTTCTTGGTAGGAGTCAAGACTTTCCCAGAGCCTTTTTTGTGGAGGGATTTCATTGGAGGTTTTTGTAAGGGGGGGTTTCTTTTGGGAGTTTGTAATGCTCTTGCTATCTGTACATGCTCATTGCAATAATACTTGTTGCTTCCTTCTGACAAGTGGATGAGCGTGCGTTCTTCCAGATCCATGCACTGGGCATGTACCCAGTGCCCATCCCCATGAGAACAATAGATCATGGCGGGTTTATTGAGCTCAGTTGAATAGAATGGAACCCAGGTATTGATGTCCACATCACAAGTAGGGCAACATGTTATCCAGTAGCCGGTTACAGACTCGTCATCCTCATCATCTTCATTGTAGGTGTCAAACTCATCATCGCCATCAAAACTGGTTGCTTCGGCACTGAAACAAAATTCTTCCGAGTCTTCAAAGGGAGTGGAGTCCCCAGGATCTTCTGTTGATGCCTGACTGTTGGAGACATTTTTCTGCTCTTCACTCACATCCTCTTCAGAGCATTTCAACATATAGAAATAGAATGCTTCTGACATAGCCTGCTTATTGTCACCTGGTATGCCGAGGAAAACAGTCCCATTTCCCATGTTGCTTCCAAACCATATTTTGCTATGCTTAATATCTGAGGTCCAGTCAGGGGTCTCCATCTCACTGATTTCAATCGAGTTGTCCTCTAGAGAGACAAGGCTGCAGACCATCCTTTTTTGATTTTCCAGCTGATAACCACCGACAATAACAAATTCGTCATTATTTGTTTGAGTGAGGATGGCACTGGAGACAGAGATTCCTCCTGGCAAGACTGTGCAATTCACTGCTGGGGTACCCAGGGGAAGGTCCACTCTTATTCTATACAAGTTGGCAGGGCGTATATTACTGGCAAGTGAGTGTCCTCCCAAAATATAAATGGTATCGTTTCTGGCAATAGAAACATGAAAAGACAGCCCATCCTGAAGTTCTGGGAGAATATATGATGTAGCACACCCAAATTCAAAATCTACCAAGAAAACATGGGGTAGGCAGTCAGCTACACTATTCCATTTTTCTGTGGTTCTCTGGGTAGAAGGCATGTATGACCGTCCTCCAAAGAGAACACCCATACTTTTCCCTCGACTATATACCACATCAATGGAATGGCCGTATCTGGGTTCAGGGACATCTCCTACTAAGTCTTTCTCTGTGCAACGGAAAGTAACTTTTTTGTTATTCTTGCAAGCGACAGACATGATATAAATCTTATCGGAAAGCTCATTGTTTGGTGTTTTCCCTCCGTGAATGATATATTGATGCTTGTCAGCGTCTATGCTGCCTTTGTACGAGCAAGTAGCTGGGTAACGAAGGGGTGGGAGGTAGCAGGAATCTTTAGAGAAGATTGCAGGCTTCAGTTTGAGATGATTTTGTTTTATATCAAAATGGAAGACTCCAGTAGGGCAGGATCTCTTAGGCCAGCCTTTTTGGCCAAAGAAGAATACTTGGCCATCAAAATTCATGAGTGAGAAGCCTGGTTGAATTAAGGCTATGTTATGACCCACTGTAACCATCTGCAGGGACATTGTTGATTGTGAATAGGTCTTTTATCTGAAAGAATTATAAAACACATAACTTAGAATATCTTTTCATATTTGTAATGTTTAGATTCTTCCTCATACAAAAGGCTTGTTTAAAAGAAAAGTCATTGTACGTGTTTGTCTTAGAATCATAAGACACCTCCTGCCCCGTTAGGAAACTAAGAGTCACAAACAGTACTTTATCCTAGCAGCAGCTGGGACATATTTTAGTGGCGGACTGGCTTTGCTTTTCTTTCTGGGAATTGTAGTTCTGCGTTCCTAGAGCGCCCTTGCTTTGAGAGCCCGAAGAACTACATTTCCCAGAAAACCGTGTTCTATGGGCTGTGTAATTGGATAAATTGTCTTTGCTGCTTCATGACAGAAACCGTGTAGGCTGTTTGACTGGATAAGGACTCCAAAAGTGCGAAGGGACTAGATGGGCGCCATGGTGACGGACAGCTAGGGAACGGGAGGTGAGAGTTCGGCCCTCTGTCAACAGCGGGGCGCTGGAAGGCAAGAGTATCAGGAGGAGCGCTGGCAAACCCGTGCTCAGAAGTCGCTGCAGCTTCTCCTGGCACTCTTCCTAGGGTAGCCCTGTCGGAGGCACACTGGCTTCTGGCCCGAGTGTGGTTCCCTGGAAGCCGTAGTTGGAAGGGGAACCGTGGATGAGGTGTCTCTACTGAGTCTGCACTGGATGTATAGAAAGGAAACTCAGAATTGCACTCTGAGGGACTCTTCGCTTGTTAGGACAAGAAGTTAGGAAAGTCGACTGTCTTTCAAAACAAAAAGACGAGTCTCAGAATACCTAGCATAAAGCGGAGAAACAGCTTGAAATTGACTTTTTCCTTCGCTGGTGCACATACTAACGGAAGTGTAGTAGTAATTAGGCGGTTGCCAGGGAAACTTTAGAGCCCATGCCCTTCCAGCTCGCAGCTTTCCTTCCTTTTTTGTTTTGAGGATTCTTTCGGGGAAACAGAGGAAGTTCCTGAACTACCCCCCACCCCCACCCCCGCCGTCCCCTAGGAAAATAGAATTATCCCGTTTTAGTTCACTTTTCAGTTCATAAACTGTGAGATGACTCGAGTAATTTTATATTAAATACAAAGAGGGCCTCCTTTATTGTACTGTCAGATAAAGTATGCTTGGTAAGTTATTATTACCTACCTTAGAGAGGTATGAAGTATACGTCCTGCTTGTGGGTGTGAAATGCTCTCTTATTTTGGCACTAAATGTTGAAACAAAATAAAATTTACTTTTTAAAGTAAGTTGTTTAAAAAGCATCATAAAACAGTGGTCAAGATTAGGACTCAACGCTATCAGACTAGATTCAAATCCTGGCTGTCACTTAGTAACTACATGACTTTGAACAAACTGTTTAACCAACTCTCTGTAACTTGATTTTCTCATCTGTAAAATGAGGTGATTTTACCCACATGGATTGATGTCAACTATGATTAGTAATTTACAACTTGTAAAGAACTGAGAACAGACCTTATACACACTATATAGTAGATACCATTGTCCTTGAACTCATAGATAGCAAGGCTGTTAGGGTTCAGTTATCTGTTGATAATCACAGCATACATGAGAAATACTGCAGATGGTTAGAAGGGACTATAGGATGCTGGGATTTGGTCAGTGGATGTAGACAGGTAAACCTTTTATTCTTTGTTTTTTTTTCTTTGACAGTTCCATATATGTGTATAGTTTGTTCTTATGATTCAACCCCCTCTTTTATCTACCTCCTGTCCCTGACAACCTTCCTTCCTTCCTAAAATTTTTTCTCACATTTCCTACATTAATATCTTTTTGTTTAAGTTTTGACTCCTGAGTTTAACCAGAAACATCTGTGTGGCCATGGGTTTGGAACTAGCCAATCTCTCTCTCTCCTGTCTGTCTGTCTGTCTGTCTGTCTGTCTGTCTGTCTGTCTCTCTCTCCCTAAATCTATATCAGTAGTCAGTTGTGCAGCAGAATGGGGTAGGGCCGCATGTGCTCCCCTCCAAGCAATGACTGCCTGTTATAGGACCAGTCTTGTGCAGGCCCAGTCTAGGAATTCATAGCAACTGTGAGTTCAAGATTCCAGTGGTTGTGCCATCTTAAAGATAGCATTTCAAAGTCTATCTTCTGGCTCTTAACATTTTCCAGCTCCCTCCTTTCTTTCAAGATATTCTATGAATAGCAGAGGGGATGGTGTAAGTGCTAAACTTTTGAACAAATAATAGTTGGATAAATGTATAAGCCAAAGGTATTGGTGATTCAGTGTAGATAACAAAACAGGGCATTTCTTTCTTGTCACTGTGCATATCCATCACTGTGTATACAAGATCTAAAGTTGTGGTTTACAAGTCTAAATCTGGGATGCTACCACTTTGTGCCTGTGATCAACTCTGGCAACTTATTTTCTCTCTTTTACCTGTAAATTGGGATAATATTAATAGCTATTCACTGGATTGCTTTGTGAAGTAAGCTAGCACATGTAAATTATAAGGCACAAAGACTGGTTCACAGAAATTAGTCAGCAAATGTTACTGGCCACTGTATTTCTGTTCCCCCTGCAAATGTTCCTTGAGCCATGTAATATCTGTGATTGCTCTATCATATATGTTTTCTAGCCTGAAGAACTTCTAGAGTTTATATGTTAATTTATATGCAATTTATAAGCAATTTCTTGCAGCCAGAGAGTCCTCAAGATGTGATCTATTAATATTCTTTTCGTGGAGTAAATCATGTGAGGAAATGGTGTCCGAGAAAGAGTTATTTCTGCAAGCCTTCCATTTCCTCAGACTGTGATTGTAGATCCAGCAGCTTGCTCTGATTCTGAAATAACTTAGGAAAATGTTTAATTTATTCCTGGGCTGTTCACATATGTGTAAGGGAGGATCTTCTATCAACTGAGAACATTCTGCCCCAGAGGTTCTAAAAGAAAGAGTTAACCCCTAATCCAGGAAGTGAAACCCCTGGGTGCCCTTGGTGGTCACACTCTATGCAAAATGATCATTTTCAGACATTTGCCCCATTTTGGACAGAGGCAGCGCTGAGTTTGAAGCTCCTAAATTTCCAATACCTACAAAAACCAACACAGAATTATAGAACTGCTTGTTCTATACAAGGGGCAATGGATTCCAGATCCCAAGGAGTTAACTCCCCCCCCAAAAAAAAACAGCTTAAAGTATAGCCTACTGTGTTATGTTATGGTTGTCTTCAGGATTTTGGATTATTATGGATGAAATAGAGGCATATTCTCGGATAGTGCACAGGTTTGTAATAAACTTGGAGCCCTCAGAACACTTTTGTAATAAATTGGAGCCCTTAAAAACAGCAAAGGGAGCTACATTGTCTCCTTTTGGAACAGAGACAAGTGTTTGCCCATTTAAGTCTTAGGTGACCCATTTTAGTCAGATGATTTTTGTATTTAAATAATAGAAACATTGGAGATATGTTAGAATTTTTGACACACTGAGTTGTTAAAAGTTTGGTCTATGGGCTGGAATCTATTTTCACTGGAGTTGAAGAGTATACCTTTTCCATGGTTTTAATATAACTACATTAGTTACATCTAGGGTTTTTAAAATTGTTTAAAAATTATGTTAGATCTAAAATAACCCATTGAAGGTTTTTCTTTAAATAGACCAAAAAAAAAAAAAAAAAAAAAAAAAAAAAAAAAAAAAAAAAAAAAAAAAAAAGACTCTGCTCTTCAACTGAGGGAAATTTCAAAGTCAACACATCAAAGATGCTTTTTGAAAGGAAGAAATCCAGGTCCAGCATCCTTAGTGCCGTGTCCTCAGTCCTGTGCTAGCATTCCGCAGCAGGGCGGTTTTCACTTAACTCACTTTTAAGCAAGGGCATAGTTGAGTATCAGAAGGGAACGAACGGTACGAGGTCAGGGTTTGTAGTTTCCTGTGTCTGAACTGACTTTCTCTCCAAAGACAGATAGTATACACTCTGAAGCATTCAGTCTTACCGATCAGCATTGCTTATGTTTCCTGACTCCAAAATAGCAAGTACCCCCATGGTCTGCTGCTATGTAGTGTGAATTAACACTGGTTTGCATGGCTAATCAGGTTTGAGGCACACACTGTATGATTTCTGCTGGCAATGAAACCAGGATTAGGTCTTTCTTCCCACATTGATGCCAGAGGGTCATTTATATGACTAGATTAATAATAGTGCCCCAAAGGAATTAGTCATTGCAGTAGCTGCACACAAGAACCATACCCCCAAAATCTACAGCTTGTTTTCCCTACCCAGATGCTCTGCCCTCCTGTAGCCAGTTGCTTTAGTGTGGCATCGGCAGCCGCTTAAAGTTTATCAACATTAGGTAAATGTTTATCTTTTCTAGAAATGAAGGTTTTGAACCTACCTGAAGGCCAGAGGGGCTGCTTATCCCTCTCTGAATCCTTGCAGCCAAGCCAGGAATTAAACTCAGCACTTGGGGAAGAGTCACTGTTTAGTTTGACTGTGCCAAGCTGAAGGCTACAGGGTAGAGTGTGTGCCTACAGATGTTCCAGTGAGCACTGGTGTAACGGGAGTAACTGACTGTGACCTCCTTCCCCTCCCCACACCCCTTTGATGGTTGAGGGAGACAGATATCCAGCAGGGTTTTGCTCTCAAGTTTAACCTTTTCATTACTGACAGATTGAACATGTTATATCCTGAGATACCAGTCATTTGTAAAGACAAAGTCTAGTTGAAACTCGATTTATTAAAATTAAAAACATTTTAGAAAAACACTAAAAATGACTATCTTAAGCTTGGTTTAAGTGAATTAAATGGAAAATTATCTGTTCTGAAGCAGAGATCAGAATATCTCTTTTATGGTTTCCCTTAGTGCAGACAAAGGAGTAAGGGTTCTACATATTGGATGACCTCTGTCTGCTTTGTGACTGTGTGTAACATTCAGTGTGATGCTTTTGAAAATAGGGCTTACTTAACCCTCAAGTCTATTATAGAAATGTGTTACCTTACATGACAATTTGTGAACCGTCCTCGGTCAGAGGCAGCGTTGTAACTTTATATGGACTTGTTAGCAGAACCTCCTTTACAATTCTAATAGCTGTGTGGGATTTCATTGAGCATAAACATTGAGTATAAAAGGACCTTTTCTGCTTTGGCATTCAGTCAGCTTCCACAGAGCTTAGATGTCCACAGGTAGTGACTAGGGGTAGACAGATCTGGTAGGGCTTTTGCTTCCATCACTCATAATAGAGTTACCTTTTTGAGCTTCAATTTTCTTATCTCCAAATAAGATCTGAATGTTTCTGAACAGACCACATATGGAAAAGTGGGTGTGCATAATAAATCATGATTATGAGGGTAAGTGGTGTTATAGGTATATTTGTATACATAGCGACTTAATTGTATTTGAAAATGTTCGATCTGGTTTCAGGATTGACTTTTTTCTTTTCCAAATGCATGTGCAGGTCAGTTCCTTTGTTGATTCTTCTCATCTGAAAATGTTGGTTCAACTAGCATTGTCTAGTTATTTCCATGATGATTTATGCTTGTCTGGAGGAGCACATTTGGCTGTTTTCCTGTCAGTACCATTGTGTGACAGTTACGATATCTGACATCACAGCAGTGGTGGCAACACTCATAAAGCTGATGTTCTAGATGGTTCTACAGTTCTTACAAAACAGATTTCATTTAATATTATGAGCTGAAATAAGTAGTTTATGTCAAGTGTTTTAGCCTTTAGATTGTAATACTATCATTAACCTGGCAGCTTTTACTTGGTCTTTGACTAGGTTACCTATCTCTGGAGGTGACTGGAGACTAACATAGTAATACTCTCTGAGCCATGGCTTCACTTTCCTCGAATGTGTCTGTTATGTTGAGTCAGAAGTATGGTCATCTCGGGTCTAAAGGTATTAAATGGAAAATCCCAGACAGAAGTCAATTCTGAGTTTTAAACTGTAGGGTGCCCTGAATAGCACAATGAAGTCTTGTAGCTTTCTACTGCATCCTGCGTGGGACATAAATCATGCTTCTCACAGTGTGTTCACACCGTATAAGGTACCCTCCTGCTTTCACTCAGTAGCTTCTTTTGTTAACTGATCAAATGAAATGTCATTATAGTGATCCCATTCAATAACCCTTGCTTTGTTTAATAGTGGCGCAAAGCAGAGGGCTGGTGAAACTAGAAATTTGGATATGACAAAGGTAAACTGTAAAGTGGTTCCTGTAAGCATAGTCTGAGGAAGTGTTATGAAAGAGAGATAGAATGATCATATTTATATAGATTTTAAAGTAGTGAAGAGCTACTTCTATTTTATTGTGTGGGTTTTGTTTTTGTTTTTTCACTCTTACTTATAAGTAAGAGACCCTAACTTATACATAAATTAAACTGTTTTATAAGTATAGATAGGAAAAGAGTCAGTGTAGAGTCTGATATCCCTTCAGTTTCAGGAATCTATTGGAGGTTTGGAACAGGCCCTTTGCATTAAGGGGAACTAGGGACTTAAATCCATGTTCATTCATGTGGGAATTAGGGAAAAGACCAAACTAAGAAACGTTGCAAACCCAGGCCTTGCACTTAAGCAACATATATTATAGTGGAGTGAAGCAGCCATGATTATACATTTACGTATGTGTGTGTGTGTGTGTGTGTGTGTGTGTGTGTGTGTGTGTATGTGTGTGCCCTAGGGATTGAACTCAGGTTGTCAGGCTTGTCAGCAAATGTCTTGTCAGCTAAGCTATCTTGCCAGTGAATACACCTTATGTTCTTCTCACAGTCAACTTTCCTTCAAAGTTCTTAGCTGTCCATCAGGAAATCACAGTTTTAGGCTGCTTAGCCCATTTTAAAACCTTGAGGCAGAATCAGATTCCATCTCTTACTGGAATACATTGATTTATCCCTTTTTAAATCAAAAAAGAGGGGAGAACTAAAGAATACAAGTAAATTTAGTTACAGAATTAAAAATAGCTTTATTTCATGGGAGAGATAAAAGACTTAGTAATAGGATAGACTGACATTGTAATTGAACAATAAAGAAAGCATAATTGGAAAAAAAAAAGCTGGAAGACAGCGTCAAGCCCAGTGCCTTTGTTTTTTATTTAAACCACACAAGGACAGGCAGTGTACTAACTTTCCAACAGTAGCACTTGTTGGAGCTGGGGCAGTGTGCTGGTGTGTCGGGGAAGGCAGAGGAGGAGCGCCACCAGTTTGCGGACTCTCAGCTTTGCTCCCTTTGTTCTCTAAGTGGAGGAACAGCTTCATGGTAGCATGGGAACAAGGCGAGCAGCATCTTCTCCTGGCACAGGAATAGGCATGGCTCCTATGACTCAGGTAGTGGGGAGCTAACGCTTAGGGAAGCTATAGAAGTAGTTGGAGGAAGGGAGGGCGACTTGTCAGGTGAATTGAGAACTGGAGCCACAGCTGAAACTGACAAAGGAGAAAAGAGGAAGGAAACGGAAGTAGAAAAGGATGCGATCTACAGTTAGGGTGACAGGCTGTCAAGAGCAGGGCATGTCAGATGATTTGTCACTTTTTATTTAAAGCAACTAAGTCCCCTGGGCAGGGGGCTTGGTAGTTTACTCTAAACGTTCCCTACTCTCTGATTCAACATGAGGTCCTTGCTTTAAAATAAAGTGGCAAAAAGATGTCAGAGTTTTGTAATGTGCTAGGAAAAAAAAAATCATTAGAAACCTTTCATTTTTAGAGAAAGAGGTGTTTGTGATCCTTTCTAGATAGAGACCGTGTAGGCAAAGAAGTTTGTATGTATGCACAAGTATGCTTAGTTGTGTATATGGAGGCAAAACTGCGAAGAAGCAATGCATTCTGTCTTAAAGTCCTTTGTTATTCCACAGTCATAGGAGTCTAGAATTAAAAATAGCTGAGATGCAGGTCTCAAAAATCTCATTTCTTTTAAGAGTATGCCAAGTGAAAAGGTCAATTTTATTTGCAAGATCTGGCATTTTGAAACACTTAGAAATGTATTCCTGCAGGCCATGTTGACTTTGTTCCTAGGTCTACAGCTGCTCCTGACCAGCTGTGTGGGTTTTGTTTAAAGCTGATGTTCTGGTATTATAAAAGTGCTGTGCACTGTGCAGGTGGCAGGTGGGCCGAGCGGGGACAGCTTTAACTAAGCAGTGTGCCTCTGTCAGATTGTAGTGCAATGCAGTTGCAGTAAGTGTCAACAGGGCATTGCATACAATGGGAGGTGGGATTTGTTCAAGCTGATCCCTCTCTTAAGACTGAAACACTCTACAGTTTTGGAATTCTAAAGTTGTTTTGGATACCTCTGGATTAGAAGTTTTATCAGGGTCGGTGAGAAAAACGTTCACAGAAGCACCCTGCTGTCTTCTGTTAAGTCACTAATACAGTTGATGATATTTCTGAGGCTAGGACGTCGGTTCTGAATATGATTGCTAAGTGTGCAAACTTTCCTTGGTAAATGGAGTGTCTAGAGGTCACATCTATGCTCGCAGGAGTTTAGCCAAAAGTAAGGGCAGGGTGTTTATCTATTCTACATGGCTGTACCTTAAATGCAAATTGAAAGAGGCATGGCAGTAAGAAGGCAACCCTCCTGATTTCAAGAACAGTTCCTGCAGGCAGAGTTAATCAGCTTTGAGTATAGTTAGTCAGCTTTGTAAAACTAGGGAGCAGAGGTAGAGGAAATGTAAATGCCTAGTCATGTGCGTTTTGTTTTATGTTATTAATAATGGTAATTAAAATGCTTTATATTTAGTTGGACTGCTTCAGTTTCTGAACACTGAGGTTTCTGGGCTGACTTCATTTGCTGGGAGGAAAAACATTTTGGGAAGATAAAATTGATTTCACGAAATCTGCTGATGAGTAGAAAGGCTTAATGAATGGTTGCCTCAAGAAACATTATTATAGTGGCTTGGGTGGATGAGCAGGAAAAGAAAGCAAACTTTCCAAGCAGAGTGTTTCTGCGTAAGCATGTAGTTTATTAATAACATTAGTGTTATTCCTGCTGCCAAGTGTCCCTGCAGGGAGAAAGCCGTCAGCACACCAGAGCCCATGTCCTTAGTAGAAGTCCTAGAGCTACTTTTCCATCCCTAAATCTCTTTGGCTTTAATTGTCTTACCTTTCTTTTTGCACTTCTAAATTTTTAATTTTGAAATGACCACAGGATAGATTCATTGGTGGTTGCAGAGAAGTGAACAGAGAAGTCCCATGCATCCTTGGTCTAGCCTTCTGAAAAGTTAACATCTTGCATAACATAAAATTTGAGAAATTGATATTGGCATGAACCACAAAATGTATTTGGATTTCATCAGTTATATCATATGTAATTTTGCATAATCTCCACACAGCTCTACAGCATGACTTATGACAAAATTTGTCCTTGTCCCCTTCTAAACCCCTACCCTAGTAACCACTAATGTGTTCTCCATTTCTAAAATTATATATTTTACACATGTCACAAATGAAGCACTCATATATACCTTTTAATCTTGGCTTCCTTCACCCAGCCTATATCTTTTGAAATCTAAGTTGCATGAATCAACAACTTGTTTTCATCATATTGCTTACTAGTATTCCTTGGTGTGGATGCACCACAGTTTGGTTATCCATGCACCAGTTAAAGTATATTTGATAGCTTCCAGTATTTGGTTGCTATGACTAAAGCCGCAGTCAACATCAGTAGTTGTACAAGTGTGTGCATGAAAATACTTTTGTATTTTTCTGATAGCTGTAATACCAACCATCTTCATGGTTTCCATTTGCCATTGTGTCTTTTCTTGTTGAAGTGTCTATGAATGTCTCTTGTCTTTTGAAGTTGATGAAATGCTGAATTTCATGAGGGATTTGCACATTCTAGATGCTGCTCTTTTGTTGAATATGTGATTTGTTAATATTTTATTCCAGCTTTTATTTGCATCTTGATAGGTCTTTGCAGAAGAGTACTTTTTGTTTTTAGTAAGATTAGTCAGATTTTTTTCTCTTGTGAATCATGCTTTTGGGTTCAAACCTGAGAATTACTCTTTGCCTAGTCATATGACCTGAAGACTTTTTATTTTTCCTGTTTTCTTTACAACATAAAATTTGCCTTGATCTGCTATTCTTACTTCTACTTCTTCCATAATTTTTAGCATTCTTTTTCTCCCTTTCATGTTACTGTAATTTAAAAACCATCATGGAATGCTTCTTCATAGTCATTGTTAGCAAAATGGGCTCCTGTATAGAATAAGGAACTTTTAAACCTCTTTCGGAAGGACACAGGTGTATATTGAAGCTGCCATTGTGATATCTACAGTCACATGAAGCACTTGGCCCACACTTTTTAACTGGTGTACAGTCTTAGAGCAGTTGTGCTGCTTTCTTCCTCTTTTCCATAAGATGCTATGTTTGTCAAGGAAAGTGGGCAGTGGTTCTAAGACAGGGGTATGGAAGACTGCATCTGTCTTTGGAAACCCTGGTCAACAGTAATCCCAAAGCCTTGTCTACCTCCCTCAAATGCTTCCTTTAATATTCATCACAGAGGGTTGTGCCTAGGGGATATGAGTCCAGATGCTTCCACTCTCAGCTCTGGGTGTTAATGAAGTCTTCTCTGGCTTTCATGTGTGCAAAGGCATGTCACTAGAAGTTTGCAACTTGAAGTGTGGTGTAGCCTTTGATGCTCATTCTGATGAAAGAACAGGAGAGGGCTGCAGGTTCTTTTCTATTCTGTAAACTATGTTTTGCTTTATATTTCTGCTCTTCTTTGTTCTCTTTTTATTTTCCTGGGTGTATTTACTGGTCTATAGATGTATAGGTCTATATATTTATTGGTCTCTAGAGTGTACATATACACTAATTCCCTATGTGTGTTGAATTTAAATGGGCTGGGTTGTTTAGCTGGAGTCATGATGGCACTCATCCAACATTAGTTCTGTGGTTGTTTTTTTTATTCCTCTTGGGAGACAATCATGCATCAGAGTCAAGAATTCCAAGTGGGAAGAGGCCTTCAGCTGTACTCTACGGTTAGAAGCAGCCAATCACTTTCACTCTTGTTTAGTTTTCTGATCTGAACACATCATCACATTTCATTTTCCCTCTCATACAGAAGTTGACTCTCTCTCTCTCTCTCTCTCTCTCTCTCTCTCTCTCTCTCTCTCTCTTTCTCCCCCTCCTCCCCCTCTTCCTCCCCTCCCCTTCCCCTCCCCCTCTCTCTTTAAAATTATAATTACACCACTTCTCCCTTCCCTTTCCTCCTTCTAAACCTGCTCATATGCCCCCATCTACTCTCCCCCAAATTCATAGTCTCTTTTTAATCACAAGTTCTATTCTTTTTTTGTTGTTGTTCCTGCATGTGTCTTTGTCTTCATGATCATAAGCATCTCTTGGTCATTTACAGCCTGAGAACTGTTCATGACTCATCAGTGGTAGCAGTTGATAAACTCCAGGTGAACTTGCTTGCCCATATTGTTCATGTTCCTTTGTACTCGATAAACTCCATGTGATAGTTAGCTCTGAGAATCCAGAATTCTTAACAACAAAACAAAAAACCAAAACAAACCCAAAAAACCTTAAAAAATATATATGTATAACTGTCCTTGTGTAGGTATGTGTATGTGATGTCAGTGCCCACAGAGACCAGTATTGGATCCCCTGCACTGGAGTTAACCGAGGTGCCTCGTACATGGGAACTGAGCTCAGATCCTCTGGAAGAGCAGTAAGTGCTCTTAGCGGTTGAGCAACCTCTCCAGCCCTAAGAATTTGAATTTCTTCCTCTGTTCTTGGTGTGGAGTAAAAGACGTTGGTAACTTGGGGGGAAAGTGCAGAGTTTCTGCAAGTTAGTCAAGGAGGCCACCTCTTCACTTGGTCTTTTCTACCTCAGGAACCAGTTATCATAATGTGATTCCAGTCTAGTCCAGTCACTTTGAGACTAGACTGCTTGTGCAAATATGAAAGGCCAGCTACACTTTAAAGAACCAAGATTGATGGCTCTGTTTCTTTAGGCAAAGTAAATTACATTGCTGGTGTGTTCTCTCCTTCAGTGGTCCTTACTTCCTAGACCTGTAACATGCAGGTGGGCTCTGAGAAACCTGGTTCAACTCCTCAGACATTTATTATTCTTTTCAAGTTGCGTTTTTTTTTTTTTTTTTTTAAAACAGTTTGCAGACAAATGACTCTCTATGTAGGTAGTGCACTGAGAAGAAAAAATAGTTCATAGGGGCCTGTAATTTAATGCTTACAATTCTTGTCTTGAACACTTGGTTTTGTTTGGATGAGCTCATTACTCAAGGATATGAAAATAGACACCTAAGGTGTGCTAAGTGGGTGGTGATGATATCACATTCCACATTTCATTGTAGTATACATTCTAGTGCACACGACACTGCTTATATGACTGTTGGCTTTATTACTTGATAATACACAACAGAACTTCTGGGAGGTGTGGGATTTTCCTCCCATCTCTCGGACAGGGAGTAAGGAGAAAAGCCAGGTCCTAACCACTTGGTTTCCAAGTGACAGTGAGAGTGGTCGGAATTTTGTTTCCTTTTCAGATGGTGTAAGCCTGCTTATGATTTACTCACAGCTATTTATGCCTTTATGTATCATTATGTTCTATGCTTTTCATGTTGTGCTCAAAGCATAAAATAACCCCCCCCCCCCGCAAAAAAAAAATAAGAATCTTGTTCTAGGCAAGATTCTCTTTCTCTTTTTTTCTTTTAGAAAAATATTTCATGATAAAAGCACACTAGCGAGTGGGTGATAAATGAAAAGCATGCTTTCATCTAGAAAACCACTGGCATTTGCATAAACCACCAGACTGTCTGGTAAAGGGTGATCTACTTTGTCAGTCTCTGGAGACCTTTAACAGTAGGTTCCTAATGCTTTTCAAGGTAAAGAAAGGTCTAAATTGGATGATGGGTGCTCCTTAGGTTTTTCAACTTTGACTGTTTGTGAAAGTCTTTAAAAAGCTAATAAATGCCTGGATTGTCAGACACACAGAAATGAAATGAGAAGCCTCAAAGGATTTTTGCCTCTAAGCTGTGTATAGCCTGTTAATTATTTGTCTTTGGTAGTACTGAGCTGGATTGAGGGTAAATATTCAAAGTATACCAATTCGTGCTTTGGAAAGGAGCCCTAAGGGAACGCCTATGATTGCTTTTTAACATAACTGTGAGAGGACGTTTGCAGCAGGAGGAATAACCTGGCCACTCTGATGCACTGAGGAGACTGGCTGAATGCTTTGAGGATGAGATTGTTGCTATGATGCTGTGCTCCAGGTCTGGAACAGTCAACAGCCTAGGAGCTTCTTGTGTTTTCACACATGGCCTACTGATAGTGAACTAGTCCGCACTGACGAGGCTCTTTGTTGGTATTCATTCTCTTTCAGCTGCAAGCCTACTCTAATAAGCTTTACATTGTTGAAGCCTGGGCTTTGGTACAGGTGAATGTGTTGTATGTGATGACTTTTCAGGTATTCAGTTTTGAAGTGCATGTAGCTTAAAACAGTGCCTTTGGCATTGATACCTAAACTACTGTTTTCATGTGGTCCTCTAGCATCGTGCTTCATGTGGGATGGGGATGTAAAAGGTAGGATCTTGTGGGTAGCGTCAGTGCATTCAAAGCCAGAGTGGTCTCAGCTAAGGGGATTCTCTGTCATCTTCTTCCTCACAGTCACCAGGAAGGCTCTGTTTATCAAGGTGGATACACATTTTATCTTCAGGGCCGTCTTGTGAGCTTCATATAGCTTCATGGTTTCAAAAACCCATGGAGTCACCTGGGTTTCAGAATATTTTGGATTTTAGTAAGGAAGGCAGTACACATGACATGCATTGTCCGGACCTCCAGGTGGCTGGGAAGGCACCTCATATGCACTCCCATTAAGGGACATGTGGATAGTCACACTGCGTAGAAGAAATAACAACTGCAAATGCATGTCAGCTCAGGTCAGGTTTGTCAGTCCATGAGTTTGAGCAGCATAAGAAACACTCTACCCCAGCCCCACTTAGCATTTGATGTTTAGAATTGAGGTTTAGGAAACAAGGCTGAGCCATTATAGTGCCCTTTCTAGATAAGAGGAAATGGAGAGCCAGATTTGTCAAGTAGCTTTCCCAAATGTAGTATTCAAGGAGGAGAGCTGGGCTGTAACTGTGTAGCTGTTTGAAACAACAGGCTAGATTTCTACTTCTAGACCCATAGAATGTCATGGATCTTTTTATGTAAAAAAAAAAAACAATTGTTTAGCTCAAAAAATTAAATATATTTATAAGGAATAGCATATATTTTCCTGTTTTTATAAAAATGTCCACCATCATAAACGTTATAGAGAAAGATTTAGAAATATATTTACTAAACTCCTGAAAGAGCTTATAGGCGGAACTTGTAGGGTCAGAGGATAGTTAAGAGCATCTTTAATGCTTTTTCCCTTACACATTCCTGTGTGGTTTGTATTTTAAAAGGATGACTACTTCTATTGTAGAAATACATTTAAAAAGGAAAATGGGTGAAAAAAGTTATTAGGTAACACATTTTTATTCTCTTTTAAAATGAAATAATAACTCTTAAAAGATTGATTTTTATTATTTTTAAGTGTGTGTGTNTGTGTGTGTGTGTGTGTAGAGGTCTGAAGCATCAGATGCTCCTGGAGCTGGATATATCGGCAGCTGTGTACATCCCGTTGTGGTACTGGAAACACAACTCTGGTCCTCTGTAAGAATAGCATGTGAACTATGGAGCTTTCTCCCTAGCTCCATTTTTATTCTTGTTTCAGAAAAACAGAAAGAAGCTTGGTGCTGTCTTTTCTTGCCACATAGTACGGTGGCCCCATATCCCCTTTTATTGTCCTGTGTGTATTACTGTGGTGGTGTTTATTCTTCCTCTTAGTGGAGATAGTCAAGTTTCCAAAAGCCTTATCAAATAATATTTCATACAGAGTAAATGGAATTCTGTCAGGAGCCATCATGGGAAAAGCTAATAACTACCAGGCAATCTTCGTGAGATGAATCTACCTTGAATTAAAATCCACAGCAGATTTGCTCTGATAGGCAAGGCCTAGGAGAAATTCATTTTAGGTAAGATTTCTGCTATTAATATACTGTTCCTGTTATTATTAAATATATAAAAAACACTAGGTATTAGCCTACCCTTTTGAGCATATCTCTGCAGAACTATGAAGATGTACTATCTTGTAGTGATGCTATATAGACAAATAGATAATAATTCTATAGAATTCCTGATTTGATTCAAATAATTTTAGGAAGAAAGTTTTTAGAGATGGTTTTAGTTGCTAGAAAGATGTAATAAAGTTAGACTCAAGACTAGAATGTGCCCACTCCTCAGAATAGTAAGCAAAGCCTGCATAATAAGAAGTACAATGAGCTTTCAGAATCACACTAAAATGAGAGATAGACTTGGGACAATTTTGTGTTCAAGGAAAAACACTTACGTCCAAGGATAAAGTCACAGGTATATACTATGATAAGGCGCAGCCATGCATAAACTGTTGCTTTGAACTTTTAATGAGTATATTATAATGAAACACTGCTTTGAACTTAATGTAACTTACCTTCTATAACTCCCATTTTATGTAACATTTTATCTCTGAGGTAATTTTCTAAGAACTTTTTGTCTAAGGAGGTATAAAAAGCCCAGAGAAAAGAAATAAAGTTGTTGGTTGAATGGTTTGGCTTGGGGAGCTTTGCCCCATCCACCCAGCCATCCATTCAAATGCATATGTATGTTTGTGTGCGAGTATATGTGTATGTATGTAAGCATGCATAAATACTTGTGGAGTTGATTATAACAGATGGTGGGGCCCAGCCAGAGTGTGGGTGTATGAATGTTTGAATGCATATATGCCTGTACAAAGCATCTTAATTATTTTCCTTTCCTTCCTCTCTGGTTCATAAAGAGTCAACCAGCCAGGCCAACAAAGGGCTTCTGGCTGCCTGGCCAGAGAAAGGAGCACTAGCAATAAATCTTTCACTTAATTCGCTGCTGCTAAACAGTATGTGTTAATTGCCAGATATTAGTGCTTATTAAAGCACAAGTAATAAAGAGTTACATTTTTAATGAAGCACAGAACAGTAAGAGTTAAGTTTCCTTAGCACTTATTTAAGCATAAACAGTTAAATAAAACACAGAGTTATAATGTTTAATAAAGCACAGAGTTAAAGAGAGAAGAAGCCAGTGTTTTAAAACCGTAGAATAAGCTAGAAAGTTTTTTGAACATTTTAGAAGTTGTCAGCAAGCATTCAGTATAGTTAGAGAGCTAGAAGGCCAGAGACTATCAGTTTTTAAAGCAGTGTCTGAAGCTGTGTCCTACTTCAAGCTCATTCCAGGCTGGGCAGGCTCCCAGCAGAATTCAATCAGATATGATATCTGGAGTGAAGACCAAGTTCAAACTGCAAAGAATGAGGCAGTTAGCAATGAAGTATGTGCGAAGAGGCCAGTGGTGTTGTGAACATGATGTTCAGTTGAATAGGATGAGTACAGTATTTAGCATGTGAGAATTAGTTCATACCTAGACCATGTCCAAGTCTCAGCTCTAGTTCTGGACGTCATTTTGTAAACACATGTGGGTGAAGTGGTATCAAATCTTTCCCAGCCTATTAATAGATTGGGGGCTTGATAGGGTTCTTGGAACTCCCTCTCCAAGGTCAGGTGAAGTCACATTGGCTAAGTTCAGTTGCTTTTGTTAAGTCTAGTGACATTTTGACTATTATTCCTGTTCAGATGAGCACCCTTAGTGTACACTACACTCTGAAGTATTAAGTGTTTGAGATGCAAGGGTGAGAAGATGTGCTCAGTCTTTCATGACTGTGAGTGTAGAAGCAGATGAAGAATTATGTCTTCTTAGTGAGTATGCTAACACATGGTGGCATGAGAAGTCACAGCTAACTTCCCATGATGGTGAAAGGTGTGTGTGTGTGTGTGTTTGTGTGTGTGGTGACTTAGAAAACCGCAACTCTGAACTGAGTTTTGGAAAAGAAGTATGTCCCAAGAAATAGAATGAGAAGACTGAGATGGTTCAGTTTGACTTTGTTCAAGTACCTGAAAGGATGTCAGGTACTAGAGGGATTAAAGTTATTCAACCATTCTCATTGTCTCAGGGAACATTTGGGGTAGGTTAGGGAGACAGATTCAGGCTCACTTTTAGGTGTTTTTAGTAGAGCTGCCACTGGCTTCACTGGAATATCAGAATTTGCAGAGCTGGGTATGCTAAGATACAGGCAGGGCCACTTCTTGCTAACCAAGTTCTGGTGTGGTTACTGCAGATGGAGGGAAGTACTGGATGCTGCTTTAAGGGCTTGAATCCAGGGATTGGACAAGCACATTTGGCTCTTGTCCATGGTTGTGGAAGCTAACACTGAAGCACTCATTGTTGGCCGTTTCTCTGTACCAGCTCCCATCACTATTGCCACTGCGTGGAGTTGTGGTGGTTAGTGGGTGTCCTTTGAGATTCTCCTCACATTGGAAGAGTTCTAGTTTTGAGTCAAATTACATGACATTATTCTTGTGTCTTAATCATATAATGAGAAAGCTGAAATCCAAACCAAATTAGGCACTGTTATGAGTTCAGCATCACAGACTGCTGAAGCTTCTCCCTCTTATGCTGGAGCCCACTGCTCCAGCTGCTATCCTCACCTGTCTTTTGGGCCCTGAATTTCTCCACCACCCCTCTGTAGTCACTGAGGCTGCCTTACTCTATAGTTTCTGCTTTTCTTTGTCTTGTAGAGTAGCCTTGTGAATTGGAATGCTTGCTCAAATACCGAAGCCAGAGAGAATGGATGAAGATCAATTAATGAAAGAAGTCTTGGATAAATTTGTCAACTGCCATGAGCAAACCTATGAAGAATTTCTGAGCACTTTCACTCATCTTTCAAAAGGTAAACTATACAACTTTTACAGCAACATATGAAATAACTTTCTAAGTCTGTACCTTTGGTATCTTTCAGAAGACTTATGAACATTCATTGAACTCTTCAGAGCACATATTTCTTACTAGAGAATTTTCTGCCATGGTATGGATGACTTGCAGACTCTCAGTAGAGAAAGAGAGACATAGATTCTCATCCCCCCAGCCCCCAACACACACAAAGTAACAATCTAGACTGGAGAGAACTCTTAACAATTGTGATAAGGATGCTGAAGTAGCTCATAGACAATAGACAGCCTCTGGCAAGGGTGGGAATGGGGAGGAGGCTGCCAACAGGAGTTTAATCATGCTCCAGTGACTAGATGGACAGCATAAGTTGAACTTTTTTTTAAAATCTTTTTTTTTTTTTTTTTTTTTTTTTTTTTTTTTGTGGCGAGGCCACAGGGGTGTGTGGGATGGACACAGGAGAATTGGAAAGTAAAGGTGATCGGGGAGCATCATACATTATGTGAAATTCCCAAATAACCAATATGAATATGTCAAAAACACTGCCAATACCACAGTATTGGAATCTTAATGTAATATTGAGTTGTGTTTCTCTATAGCCAAAGAATAGTATCCTTGTATATTTTGTTTACATTTAAACAAAATGTGGTCTGTGATTTTTATTTCATTTATACTTAAATGGAGTGGAGAATTTAGAAATATTGATTAATTTGGAAACAGTGTGAATTAATTGTACAGATATAATATGTGAATTATGTCAGAACGATCTTTAGTCTGCAAACCTGGCTTATATCATCTTTTTGTTAATAGACTTGGGTTTAGGAAGTTGCTTCCTTCCTTGAGCCTAGTGATTTAGTCCTTGCTTTCTGGACCCAAACATGACAGTATGAGTGGCTGGCATGAGGTGGTCCAAATAAAGACTAAACTGGAAGAATTACTGAATTTTGAGTCTCTATTACTTTGGATATTGTGTGGCTGATTTTATTTTTGTACCATGAAATTGTAAAACCTTAGGACTAGCAGCCCTTCATGTAGTCCATCTTCAGCTCTGATTTGGTCGTTGTATGCTGAGAAAGAAACTCCTCAGATGCAGTGCCTTCCTTTAGAGGTCAGCATGGGCCTGGATTGAGCTGAAATAAATGAGGATGCAAGCCACATAAACTGCAGCTCCAAGTGCTCTGGCTGCTTTTTTCCTTTGAAAATATCCTTAGGCGCCCATTCACATTATAAAGCATTGACCTGAAAAAATTCCTCTTAAAGCAGAGTCATATGTATAAAAATATGTCTTAAGTCAGTCATTGTCCTCCCCCTTGAAACATTTGACTACCTTCTGAGAGAACAAACAGTATTTAGGGACATGGCTCAGAACTGAGTGATAGTCTGGATAGTTGACCCAGGCCAGGCTAACATGCTAAGAAATTAGGTTGTTTTCTCAAGGTTTCCATTTCCTCACCTTGTTTCTAGGCCCTTTATTCGTCTCGATGTGTTTGGTTCTTTTGCATGACTCTTTCTGCAAACATGGTCATCACCAGCAGAGTTAGGCACATTTCCTCAGTTGGTTCAAGTTTTCAAGGCCATTACCATGTCTACTGATTGACTGTTCTACTTATGTCTGTAATAGTTATATACCAGAATGCTTATGGGATTTCTTTTCTTTAGAGGAATATTAAGAGGTCAGTAATCCCATTAATCTTATTTTCTTGAAAAAATGAAACTGTAGGCTTTTTGAGAGAAATCTATATTATTGCTTCAGACCTCTGGAAAGCAGCTGGGAACTGTTACTATCACACATAATTCTCAGTATACTACACTGAAGTTGATTGTATTTTGGAGGCTTTTTTTTCCAACTCTGAATTTATTTTTAAGATTTATTTATTATTTTACGTATGTAAGTACACTGTACCTGTCTTCAGATACACCAGAAGAGGGCATCAGATCTTCTTACAGATGGTTATGAACCACCATATGGTTGCTGGGAATTGAACTCAGGACCTCTGGAAGAGCAGTCAGCGCTTTTAACCTCTGAACCATCTCTCCAGCCCCTCAACTCTGATTTCTTAAACTGTGGTACATATTTGATTATAAATACAATGTTTTATCAAAATGCTTAGAGATATTAATTACTAGTTTGAAACAGAAAATTATAATTGAATTCTCAGTAGTGTCTTCAATTCAAGAGGATAGATTAAGTTGAGATATATGTGTTTGAAAATCACTGTGTGGAGTTTTAGTTTTCCCTTTATTGGTAGAGACAGTATTATGTTGTTGACACTGTGGATAAAGATATGTATTAAGCTTCACGCCTCTGTATCTCTTTGTGTACATAATTTAAGAACTTTCTAGAATATCTAGGTGGAAGAGGCTTTCTTTTTCTGTTTGTCAATTTGTATCATTTTAAAAGTTTCGAAAAATTAATTTTTGTTTTCTAATAAATATTCACTCATTGATTCATTCAGTTATTCTTTCAATATTTCCTTTTGGTTTAGGAATTGATTTAAGTACTGAGAACTCAAAATAACTAGGATATACTTTGGCTCTCAAGTACTCATAGTTCAGTGAGAGATACAAAAACAAGCATGAAACAATGCTGCTATGTGCACACCATCTATGCAGAGATACTCCTTGTGTGGAGAGCTATAACCCTGGGAGAGTGCAAAGGAAGCACTGTGCTATCCATCAGAAAGGATGTGCTGAGTTTGCGACAGATGGAGTTAACACTTGCCTTCTGCCCTAACACATCACATAAAACACAGAAAGGTTTGACACAGAAAAAGAGAAGTTGAGAGTTGAAATCCATCTGCAGACGTTGGTCCATGGGGGTCATGGTTTTGTGCTCTCTGTCTGTCTCTGTCTCTGTCTCTGTCTCTCTCTCTCTCCACTTTTGTACAATGTTTTATATGGTCAATGCTTCTAAGCAACAGACTTTCTACATGAAGCTGTAGCCTTGCTTTAGTATGGTTTAGAATAACTTCTGGACTGCTGAAAGTAAAAAGTAACTTCATTTCCTTCCATACTAAAGATAGCATATGATCTTATTTTATAGAGCTGTTACATTGCTGCTATCACACAGCTTGTGTAGTTAAGAAGGCAGTGGCTTAGAAAGTGTCACCAAGTCTTTCCAGCTCCATCTTGTTAGGTATGGTAACTCTGAGGGAGTGCTGGAGCAGTATGGTTGGAATGTGCCTAATTCTCCATGGGTTCGTATGGTGAAGGCTTAGTCCCCAGTTTGGTGGTATTGAGGTTGGTGGAACGTTTAAAGGATGGGGCATAGTGGGAGGTAATTAGACTGATGGGAATGCTGCCCTCAAGAAAGATTGGTTTGTGGAGAGAGTAATTTCACATTCACATGGGTGGTTATAAAGAATAACACTGGTCCCTCACGGGCTCTTGGCTTTTATCTTGTCTTAGGTTCTCACCATGTCATGTTTTTACAATATGGTGACATCACTCTCCACAGATGCTGGTACTGTTCTCTTGAATTTTCAAAGTGATGAGCTACTGATTTTCATAAAATATCCAGTATTTTAATACAGCAACAGAAATTGGACTATCGTAGAGCATTACAGTAATTACTAATTCTCAGTTTCTGGTTTTTACACATGCCTGTATATGTACACATGTACAGCATATAGCCATTGTTCTAATTTTGTGCTTTAGGTAAATTATTAACTTCCAGGAAAGTTTTCTATATTTCCTACCATTCACCTTAAAGTAGTTTAGAAACTAAAATGGAGAATTGTGTTTTAATCAGGGTTTTATATAGCCAGGGTTGGCTTTAAACTCAGGGTAGCCAGTCAACTGTGACTTTGAACTTCTGATCTTCCTGCTTCCTCCTCCTGGGGGCTGGAATTTGAGGTGTGTGTCACCAGGATATTGAAGTGAATAAATATACTGTGGTTATATGACTAGCAACTCTTTTTTTTTTGGGGGGGGGGAGTGTGCCTTCACCTTTTTTTATTATTATTTTCTTTATTTACATTTCAAATGCTATCCTGAAAGTTCCCTATACCCCCCCC
>NC_034592.1:85673349-85688514 GCF_900095145.1 Mus pahari | reverse complement strand
CTCTCTTCCCAATGATGGCCAACTAGGCCATCTTCTGCTACATATGCAGCTAGAGACACAAGCTCAGGGGGTACTGGTTAGTTCATATTGTTGTTCCATCTACAGGGTTGCAGCCCCCTACAGCTCCTTGGGTATTTTCTCTAGCTCCTCCATTGGGAACCCTGTGTTCCATCCAATAGCTGACTGTGAGCATCCACTTCTGTGTTTGCCAGGCACTGGCATAGCCTCACAAGAGGCCGCTGTATCAGGGTCCCTTCAGCAGAATCTTGCTGACATGTGCATTAGTATCTGGGTTTGATGGCTGATGATGGGATGGATCCCTGGATGGGGTAGTCTCTGGATAGTCCATCTTTTCATCTAGTTAGTCTGTTTTTAATTTTCTTATTTATTTCTTAAAATACCCAGAAGTCAGCCTCCCAAGGGACTCCTTTTGCTCCACCTCTCTTAACCTGTTTTATTTTTATTAAGTGGGAATCAAAGATTTTTTAAGATCTTGATGGAAACTTTCACTTGTAATTTCTCTGAGTTTTTCTCATTTCATTTGCTGGTTTTTTTTTGTTGTTGCTTTTTTAGCATTTTATTTTTCTTATAGTGTATCTTCAGGAAAAATTATTCCTGCCAGCTCAATTTCCCTTTCTCTTTTCTTACTTGATATTGGAAAGAAATTCCACAGTAGGCGGAACATTCTGTTTGACTGTTCAAGACAAATGGTGGTGTTCTGGCCTTAGAGTTTCAAAACCTAAATAGGTTTCCACTTTGCCTAGAGTTTAATATCATCACAGGAGACTCAATCTGTATTCTTCATTCACATGTGGTTATTTGAGGAGTTATGTAATTTCATGCCTGATCAAACACTTCAGGCGAGTGTGGTGGTATGGTTCGTGCTTACACAGCCCTGCCCTGTCTAGCAAAATGGCTACTGGCCACAGGTGATCATTGTTATTTAAACTGTGTTTGGTGTGACTGAGAATCTGGGTCTCAATATTTATTTGCTTTTAATTAATTTAATTAATATAAATGTGATAATGCATACTTAGTAATTTATTAGGATAAAAGTTTAAATGTTTTGGGGACAAATTGGTTATGTGAATCATTTTTAAGGCAAATTCTTGGAAATCAAAGTAAAATAAAGTATTTCTGATGAAAATTTGGCTTCTGATTTGTAGTATACTGCAAATGTAAAGTAGACATTGGATTTTGAAGAGTCAATATAAAAGTAGAATATATCAGTGATATTTTTATATTGTCTATATGATATGGCAGTAATATTAAGATATTATTTTGAAATGGAATTAAAATATGAATGTAATCTTCACTTTATTTTTTATCTTTTTTCAAAAATGACTATTTGAAATTTAAAATCATATGCTGCACTGCATTTCTGCTGAATAATAGTTTTTAGATTTGGCTGGCTCTCAGAACTATCCTTTATGAAAGTGTTATGACAATGCTTTATGAAAATAGAGGCTTCAAGGTATTCTGGACTTACAAAGTGAGTCCACTAAATCTAAGCCTACTTTATATAGGGTTCTTGAACACTTTAACCTCCCTTCTGGCCTACCAACCAGAAGTAGGGGAAAAAGAAGGTTTATACAAAGGGGGTTATGAACCTGTTTAGAAGTAGTTTTTTCGGGGCAATTCAACTCTTCGTTGTCCAGATACAAGCAGTCCAATCCAATAGCATATACCATACACAAATCAGTAGCAGCAATATAGTCCAATAGCAAACACCAAACAGAAATCAGTAGCATTGACTCTGTCCAGCAGAAACTGCAAGGCTCATTGGAATCATCATGAGTCAGCCGAAGTAGCACAAATTATTTGGATACCATGAAAAGTTCTTTGGTGCAGTTCTCTCTACAAAATCAAAATGAGCAAAAACCAGGGAAGACCAACAAAGTGTTGCAAGGCGTCACAGTACAAGAGCATTCTTTCACTGTCTGTAGGGTTCTATTTACCCTCTTTCCAAACATCACATGCCTTCTCAAGCATCTGCTTCAGTAAAACATCCCCTCGCATGGCTGTTTCAGCAAAACATCCTTCCACAAGACAGCTTCCAGAAAAACATCACGTGACACTACTGAGTTTCCAAAGAAACTAGAAATTTCCACTTCAGTCCCTAAAAGTGAGAAGTTGAGAAAATTTTCTCTATATAGGATTCTGTAGGTGGTTCTGAAGCAACCCTGAGCCCCACTGACTGAGGACCACTGGTCTATATTACATTACTGTCACAGGGCTGTGCATACTAAGCTACCAAGTTCACATTTGTTTCTACTTAAAGTATGGAGTTGGAAGAGGCAGCCCAGAGCTCTCTAATTTTGATTCATTTATTGATATGTTTACCTATCATTTGTCTCAAGAATTTTATTCTCACAAAAATATGACCATTTCTTCTTATGGCATAGGAACCATAAGAAAGTTGCTGTAAATTGGAAATGTGCTTGGTGTCAGATTCCAGACAGTTTCTCCCACAGAGATACCCAACAGTGTGAGTCTGTGAGAGAAACAGGCTCACATTACTGGCATTATCTGACATTTAATGGTTACTAGGTGTTGTACGTTGCAAGTTACATGATCATCTTTATTGATATGTTGAAAGGCCTTAACCATACTATGGAGTAGATGAGGGTCTTTAAATAAATAATTAAGTTTAATGAGTCTAGAATATGTCTTTAATCTACTATGATTTTGGGGAATGGGGGGGGAGAGAGGAGATGTGTACATTGGAATGACACAGTGAAGAGGCAGCCTTGCAACAGTTGAGATAGTCTTCATAAGAAACCAAATCTTGACCTAGGACATCTGGCCTCAAAGACTGTAGGCATTTCTGCTATTTAAACTATCAAGCCTGTGGTTATTTTGCCATAGCTGCCCAGGCCAGCTTGCCATAGGTCATGTGACAAATTGGTTGTAGAATTGTACTGTCTACCTATTCAGAATGACTTCAAAGTCCACACTCTGAAGACGTCTCCTCCCTTTCTGACAGTGCCAGATGGTTTTTATCTAGGTCTGGGAGGCACTGATGTGGATATGAACCATTGGAACAGAAGCCAGAACATACATATTTTACCTTTTCTTGAGTGTAAACCCTATGAGATCTGGCCTCTGGCGGATTTTGCACACTGTTGCATACTATTGCTCCTCCTCACTATAGGACCAGCAATGATGTCTTGCAGTGTGAAACGAGGGTATGCTGAGTGAATATCTATTGAATAGACTGAATAAACAGAAAACGAGAGGCAACGGATGGCAGATAGGTGGTGCCTCAGACCCCACCCTGATGAATATCCACATTTGGGTCATGGTATCCCAGGTTTGCGTTGACAAACACAGTGACTGGGAGCCTCAGTACTGCTTACAGGGAAGCAAGCAGGCATAGAAATTTGTAAAAAAAAAGGAGATGCTACTGGTGATTCAGAAAGGAAAGCAAAGCGGTTGGAAGCCCCAGAGTCAGGGAGACTGGCCTGGAGGCTGAGCAGAGATGTTAGCTTGGCTGTTGGAGGGGAAAGGACTCCTGAGGTGTCCTGAGGTTGCAGGGCATGACAGACAGCACTGAGGAGCAGGTGACTGACAGGGTAGGGAGATGAAAAGAGTTAAAGGCAAGTCAGGAGCACTTTGCCTAGGCCATGCTAGGCCCGCAGAGGCCAAGTTACTTGTTCAAAGCCACATGCTTCTCATCTGAGGAGTCTTTTATTATTTGTTTCCATATTGAGCGTCTGTTCTTTCAGAAGCTTAGAATCTTGTGCTGGGATTTGGTTTACACGTCTGGACTGATAAATTTTGACTGTCAGTTCAGCCAAAGGAATATTACTACTCATACTTGACAACTTCTAAAAAATGTAATTAAAAATGAAACTGGAGACAGCACATAAAACAACATGTTTCTAAAGCTGACATATTTTGGTCCCCAAAGCTATTTTGAATTTGAGCGTTAGAAATGAATCTTTAAACTTTCACGAGTGGGGTTGGGTACAAAGAGAGGCTTTTCCCAGTCTGAAGAATGAATTTTAAAATCTGCTGTAGAAAAATACCACAGAGAAAAATATAGCAAGCAGCTGGCCCTCTTACCCATTTCCAAGCAGGAGAGGAATTTCAGTAGAGCAGAAAAACAGCTTTCTTTCATAAAAGAAAACACAGCAAGAAAAATAATCCTCACTGTGTAGCCCTGCACAGTTATTTTCTGTCGAGTATTAGACAGAAACCCGAGGGCTTAGCATTGTTTTGATACTCTTGCAACTGGCAGATCGCCTGCTGGAGGAAGTTGGAAACGGACTGACCGGCTCCAGGCTTCCAGGTGGCTGTGGTACCACAGCTCTGTGCGGTTGCTGTCAGTCATTTAATTCCCTCCTGAATATTGAACGGTGTTTTTAGTTCACGGTCCATTTAGAGTGTCTTTCTGTTTCCTTTTTCTTTTTTTTTTCTTTTATCTGTTAGCTACATTAAGAAGAAAAATTAAAAAAAAAAAAAAAGAAAAAGAAAGAAAGAAAACCCACCCAGGAAGCTCTTTTGCAAATGTGAGTTTAGCAGCAAAGAGCACAATCAAGAAATAACACAGCAAATAGTGAGACGCTGACTTAACCTTACGGGAAAGTTGACAAGGTATCCATCACATGAGGACTTTCCTATCAGACTAGCCAGGCAATTAAGGAGAAAGCCTCACTAATATGCCATTCTAAGAAAGGGACTAGGGAAGCAGTGTTATTTTAAAGCTTTTCTTTAAAAATTTTAAAAAACATTTATATTGTGTGTATAAATCCTTAGTTTGCATGTCTGGTGACTTTGAAGGTCAGAAGAGGGTGTTAGGTCCCTGGGAGCTGGAGTTATGGCCAACTGTGAGCAGCCATGTTAGTGCTTGAAACCGAACCCAGGTCTTCTGCAAGAACAGGTGTTCTTAAGTGCTGAACCATCTCTTAGCCCCGTGAGGCTTTGCGTGGTGTGCCTTTTAGTATCCTTGAAGAAAATGACAGGATCAACTGTATGGTTTCTAGTGATCATGTGAGTAGCCTTCTATATGTGACCTCTTCATAGTAGCATCAAATACTACATCCAACATCAGAGGAGGAAGAAAAGACTAGAGGAGGATGGGGAACCGACTTACACGAAGCCCGTGGAGGAATCCTGCATTTGTAGCACTAGCTCATTTTTCTCTTTGGGGGGAACATCTGCAAACTGTAATTAAGCAGTTTTCATTTGTTTCTCAGCTTCTTTCATCGTCACTAAATCACTACACTTAGGGAACAAATTGACAAATTATGAAACACAGAAACTGCTGGTTCAGTTGCAGAAGGAAATTTCCCTTCTCAAATTATGACAGATTTCAAGCTGATGGAGCCATTTTGTTTTAGGTATATTAGCATAAATCTTCAGTGGAGGCCTTTACAATTCATATTCACTTCAAATGGGAATATTTGGTCCATAGATAATCATTAGGTTTTTTTTAATGTGTGTGTGTGTGTCTTCTTCAATTTAGATGTAATTGGGTACAGAAAGAAAATATTTAAGTGTGTACAGCAATTTGAATTATGATCATTAAATTTATTTTCAGCAGTGTTCTTAATGCATATCATTTTGTTACAATGATGTTGTTCCTTCGTATGCTCCTTAGAAAATGAAGTAAGAGGAATTTTTTAAAAACAGAACATTGGTTTGGTTATAATTAAAAAAATATTTTCTTCTATTGTATGTAGTTTCAATTTTATAATTATACATAGTATGTTTCATGTATGGGTATAAATTAAAGAATTGAATAAGCATATGGGATTTTAAACTTCTACAAAATATAGGAAATTACTAATAGTGAGCTAAATTAATTCACCCTTTAGCTGATTTACACAATATTACATAGGGGCATGGTTGTTTGGTATTTATTTCTTTGAAGGGAGGTGTTATTTTTACTTATTGTTGGCAAGCGTGTTGTTACCCGAAGGGAAAAGGTAAGTTGCTCCACATGAAGCTGAGGCTTCCTAAGACTGTGTGTGTGTTGATTCAGTTGAATAAGCATGTATTCAAATCAGAATGGTTTTGGCAGTGTTTGTTCAGCCGTGAAACAATAATATTTTCTTTGAAATGGTTGGCTAAGCCCAAAGGGATACAGACAGGAAACTTTGCTTTAACCATCCTGTGTCTTCCTTATATGAAAACCACAGCTCTCTAGTTGTGATTTTTTGTGTCTTTTTTTTTTTTCTTCCTAGTTTGATTTGTTCCAGTGAGGCGGATTTAGGTGATGGCAGCCAGCTTGCTTGTTTGCAGCCCACTGCTCCCTTGGCATAGGGAGGAATCCTCAGCCTGTTCGTTTCATGTGCTTTTCTGGACTTAGTCTGACTTTCGAATTAGGTTTTGTGGTCTTAGAAGCCACTGATAGACAAGAAGGACTGCAAGCTGTCATCTAAGTCTGGCTACTGGGTTTAGTCTCCAGTTATAGTGCCAGTTCAGTTCTTGGTAATGTTGGCAGCATTTCAGCATCATGGGCTAATTCTACTTGGTAGGACGGCGTGTAAAAGCATTCTTTTGATAGCCGAGCTGTACGCATTAAGCTAGAATCCGGGGATGCAGAAATGAGACTGTGCACTAGAAGAGCCCATCAGTTGCCATGTTGCTATTTATTGCTGTCTGCTTATGAAAGACGGTATGACTCTCAGGTGCTTTTGATGGGTGAGGATAGCTGTTCATGTTTGCCACTTATAAACTGTGCAGCTAGTGCTCACTGGTGAGGCCTATTAACTACTCTTTGCACAGCGCTGACAGATATATTCAGAATATTGGTTTTGATTCTGGGGCCTTAGATTTTGATTGAGTGAATTCTTTATGGGTTAAGAAAAAAAGTAAGCTGGGTGTAGCATGCATCCCTTTAATCCCAGCACTTGGAGGGAAAGGCAAGTGGACCTCTGTAAGTCTGAGGACAGTCTGGTCTACAAGGTGAGTTCCAGGACAGCAAGGACTACATACTGAGACTCTGTCTTGAACCCTGTTCCACACCCCCCCCCCCCAAAGAGAAAAAAGCAATAAGAATGATTAGAACAGTGCAGATATTTTTCCTTTACTGTAACCTTTTTTTAAAAAAATGAAATATATTCAAAAGTATCCTGTAAAAATGAGAGAATTTGCAACACAAATAATTTAAAAGCAAAGATGCCATCTTTGAATGTTCGATTATTACAAATATATGCAGATGATGCTCTATGAAAGTCTTATTTGTGAAGAAGAAGAGAGAACTAATCCCCAGAGTGCCCTCTAACTTAAACGAGTTGAACAGAATGTACTTTGGTGCAAGTTGGTAGACAGGCATGGTCTTGGGGTGAGGATGTTTCCTGCAGAACAGATGGAGCTGGCCTCTGTTTCTTTTGGTTGTAGGTAGGGCCAGTGTAATGGGAAGGGCACTATTCCATCTCCGCATTAGAAGACCTAGGAACTAGTCCAGGCATTTCATTTTCTAAGACCACAACCCTGGCATTTACTCTTTAAACTCACACAACAGGAATAATTCTGCTTGTATAGTGTGGCTCATCCACATGGGGTTAAAAGAACAACATCCAAGTTAAATGTTAAACCTTGGATGTGCTGTATCAGTCAGTTTCAACTCCACTTCTCGAGGTAGTTAAAACCAACTATGTGCAGGAAATATTGTATATAGTGTATGGTATAGTGTACAGCTATAAAAGTCAGCCAATGGTCCTGTGCTGGCCTCTGGTGGATGGACTAAATACTAGTGTTCACATAACCATAAAATTCTACCTCAGAAAAACCTTGACATGGGAATTCTATCTTAATATTTCCTCAAAAATCTCATTAAAATGAATATTTCAGGATTCTTTCCTTAAATTCTGATTGACTAGTCTCATTGTGCAACCTAGGAACCTTGACTTTCAGAATAGCTTTAAAAATATGCCTTAAATGAAATGGAGGTGTGTATATGTGTGTATGTCTTTATGATTGTGTGTATATTTATGTTTTTATATGTGTGTGTAAGGGAATGGGTAAAGGAAAATACATGAATGTTTTAAAAAAATGTGCAAATTGGTACAAATCGAATTTTATAAGAGTAAATTTATAGCTTTCATAAAGTTTTGACATACTAAAACAAGGAAACAACAATTTGTTTTGCTTTATATATTTATATACATCTTTGTTTAATGTTATCATTTTATGTTATTTTTTTAATTAAATAATTTTTTATTAGATATTTTCTTCATTTACAATTCAAATGCTATCCCAAATGTCCCTACCTTCCCCGATATTATCTTAAAGACCGGAAGAATGTAGTGGATTATGGGAATAGTTTTGCTGTGACCCTGGTGTCTCTGATAAAGAGACTAAGATAGAACAGCCTACAGACCTTAGAGTGGTGTTTGGTTTGGTTACACATACATTCTGTCTCAAGTCTCAGGGCTGTTAGTGCCCCTGTCCAGGACCCAAACTACTATACCACAGGAAAATGTCCTTGCCAGGAGAACTGTGTTCTTTGTAGGCATTTTACCATTACAGGCTTTTAAGGGTTAATCATAAAATAAAGAGAGATATAATAAGATAAAACAAAAACGTAACACATCAGAGTTGGGTAAAACGAACCATCAAGCAAACAGACAGATGGAAAAGAGACCAAGAGAAGACTCAAGAGTCAGAGACCCACTGTTCACACTCTGACCTTCACTTTTATCAACACTAAAATATATGTAGTAATTTCTATTGGATAGCTGTATCAGTATTAAATATTACATATACTATACATATATGTCTATTTATACTTATGATGCCTAAATTATAAAGGCATGACTTACTATTTTCCTTCATTTATATATTTAAAAATTTTATTGTAATAATTTTATAAAACTGATATATTATCCATAATCTCCTTGAAATTTGCTTTTTAAAATAAAATGTTATGAATATCTTTCCTTGGTAATTAATATTATTACTTAACAGTGTTGGATGGTTGCACAGTATTCAGTTGTGTAACTATACTGTAATTTGTTTTACTATTGTCATTTTGCTAAGTGTTGTTCATATAAGTGAACAAAAATTATAAAAATTAGTGCCTACAGAAAATTTGCATTCTAGAATGGAGAAGTAGATCCTAAACAATGAATACAATACCATCTGTTCATTGGGAACTTTTGGGCAGTGGGGACAGAGAGGGGGTAGTGGCTTATGAGGGTGCATGTTGAAATTCTTTATTAATGAGGGGTGGCAGCCATGGAAGATAAGATTGGAAAGAGATTAGAAAGAGCAAAGGGTTAAGCTGGACATTACAAAAATGCCCAGGGGAGCCAGTGTAGAAGCCTTGTAAAGCTGTTACTGGCCTGCTTTAGGCACCATGAAATGACCAGGGTGGCTCTGTGACAAGACGAAGAGTGAGAGGAGTGGAGGTTAAGGTCAGAAGACAAGTAAGGAGGGGCAGGTCATCACAGATAGATGGCTTTGTAGGGCCTCATCAAGATTTAGCCTCGTCTGCCCTTCCTTCTCTCCTCTCCCTTCTCTCCTGCCCTCTCTTTCTCTCTCCTCCCTTCTCTTGTTCTCTTCTGACAGCCTCCTCTCCTCTCCTCTCCTCTCCTCTCCTCTCCTNNCNNNCNCTCTCTCTCTCTCTCTCTCTCTCTCTCTCTCTCTCTCTCTCTCCTCCTCTCCTCTCCTCCCTTCTCCCTTCTCTTCCCCTCTCCTCTCCTGTCTACTCCCCTCCCCTCCTTTCCCTTCTCTCCTCTCCTGCCTTCTCTTGTCCTTAACTTTCCTCTTCTCTCCCCTCCCCCTTTCTCCCCCTCCTCCAATCTTTCTCTTTTTGTCTGTCTATATCGTAGCCTTCTTATTTGTGGCCTTTGGACACATTTTATACATTGAAATGTTAGTTAAAAAAAAGCAAAATTTATAGCATCAATCAAGTGAAAGTTTCAAGGAAATAGATGTTATTGGCTTTTTAGAGAAGTCTTTGCTCATATATTTCATTTTTTTTGGAGAAAAATTCTAGGTGATATGCTAGTTGAGATATATATAAAATTCTCTGCCCTCACAAAGGCTGTGTCTTACAACTTTCCTTCCATACCTCTCTAGCCCAGCGAAGTAATAAACACGTGGAGGGCAGTCAGCAGAACTTGCTGGTTTAAGAGTTGATTATCAGTCTGTTTCCTAGCTCTGTGTCATATCTTACCTTCCTGGAGCTATCAGGTGAAAGGAGAAACAGACACAGTCAAAGGTTTTTGACAATGAAAGGAGAGAAATATTAGTGTATAGCATGATATGGCTGCATCTCATTGTTATACTAAATAAAACAAATCATGTGTACATGGCTTTACTATAATGGAATGTCTAGTAAAGATGAACCAGTATCAACAAAAATTAGATTAACTGCTGCCCATTGTTGGGGTTGGGAATGGGGAAGAGTCTGCAGATTGACTCTAAGCACCTTTTTGGGGTGATAAAAGCTAAAAGTTCCATGCCGTTTGATTGCCACATAACTACACATTCACTAGAAATCATTGGATACTGTGCTAAAGTGAATGGATTTGATGGTGCATAAGTTACCCTTGGATAAACCTGTGGGGAGGTACAGGTGTCTCTGATGGAGTTCTTTACCTTATGACCCCATGACTTTAGCTCAAGAACCAGAAGTGTCTAGCTTATGTGAGAACTTTCTGTGCCAAGGGAATAAACTACACATTGACTTAGTAGTTTCATGAAGCTGGGACAGTGCCCAAATGGACCTTAATACTTTGTATGCTAATCTGAAGGATTAATACAAGTGGATTTTGTCCGTAACAAATGAACTTCTTTAATGCCATGGAGTCTACCCTGCACTGACATTGCCACCAGCAGCTTTCACTCTAATGGAGACCAAAGCTGCAGGAAGAAACATTCAAATAATGTTGTATCTGCTTGCATGGTGGGCCACTTCATTCTGTGTTCCTGACTCAGTCAGTGGGGAAGATCAACTCAGCACAGCTTGTTGGGTAGGTATGTGTGGCCTCTGCACCAAATTCTCGTTCACCTGACAGGTTACAAGCACACTGTGTTATCTATATCCTCCACAACAGAGAGAATGTTACTAAGGAATGCCAATTTGATTGTAAAAGACTGCAGATGGCAGTGGGAAGATAAGGATTGTCTTGTCTTTGATATCTAGAGGGAGGGACTGTAACTCATAGGAGATAGTGTCTTCTCTCTGTTTTAGAGCACAAGAACTCATTTCAAAGGCTGTTTTTTCTTTCTTGAATCTCTGTGGTTCTGCCACCTCTGTAGCTGTGTCTTCCATTCCCCATAACCTGAATTACACATTAGACACTACAGTGTGTACCTCACTTGTCCAATGGCTTTCCTGTGCCCTAGCCTGTGTGCACTAGTCTGTGACTCGGCTGTACCAGGGTCAACTCCCACGGTCAAGCGCATAGTCCTGTTCAAGTTCTCCACATCTACCCTGTTCCCATGTCACAGGGTGTGTGTGCTTGTTTTCCTGGAAGATTCACTATTGTGCCTTAGGCCTTGGCCTTCTGGCCCTGGACGTTTCACTCATGAGCTTACCCCGCTGCCCTCCATCCCTCATGGAATAATAAGCTCTTCGAAGTTGTAGCTAGCCTGCTGGACTTGTCAACTTCTTTAAAGCCTACTTCGCACGACTCATTTCTACTGAAGCTTTTCATGATTCCAAAAACCAATTACTATTTTGCCACTTTCTGACTTTGAGCTTCTCCTGTGCGGTTTGTCACAGATGCCTTCTCTTTGAGTGTTTGCACACATGCATACCTCCTAGCTTGGATACTCTGTAAGGGGAGGAGGGACTGTGCCTCTGTTGTCCTTCTCATCTTGAGGGCACATAGTCGATGCCCAGAATATCACTTTTGGACTCTCTAAGGGTCAGGGCCCTGCTAATCTCAGGTTTCCTTCCTGAACATAACTAACAAAACATTAGCAACTTTACACTCTCTCTAAGTGCTTTACACTGGACATTTCAAAATTTTCCTCTTATTGCCACCGTGTCCCTCATCTAGGGCTTTTGACATGTATTTTTTTCCAGGCTGGGCTTGTGCATTTGTGCCTTGGCAGGTTGATCGCTATGACTGTGAATAATGAATCAATTATCATCCAGCCTCAGGGAAAGCACAATTATTCCTGACTGGCCGGGCTGAGGTAATCCTCCCCTCCCTGTGCCCTTTCAGACGGAGAACATAAAACAGTTGGAATTCAGAGCACTGCAAAGGGAATTTAGACAAAACACTGGTGTGCTGAATTTAGCTTCCTTGGATTTATTCTGATTTATGATTGATTGGTTTTTAAATTGCTTATTTAATCCTAACTACTCTGGCTCCTGGGGAGGCCAGCTATAGAGAGAAGCGTGTGAACAAGGAGCAGTGGTGTGGAGTAGTTTGGATGGACAGATCAGGGGAAGATATTATTGTTCCCAGGACCATTGCTGTGGACTTGAAGTGTAATGGGAAAATCACCCCAGACTTTGAGAGAGGACCCAGCCTGGTTACAAGCATGATTGCTTATCCCCTATTCTCTTTGCAGAAGGCTGTTTGGGGCTGCCTTGTGTGGCACAGAACATTCCCCACTGCGGTTTTTCTTCCCTTCCAGCGATGTATTCAGTGTCTCATTGTGACTGAGAACATGCTCTTGATTTATATTGCTGTTGACCACACTGCAGAAGAATGGATACTTTGAGGTGGCTGGCAGGACTGGCTCTTAGATTCTGACACTGGCTGTGCTGTTGTGTGGAGTGTTTCTCAGTACTCATATATGGCTCTGGCTTTTGTATAGAAGTATTTGAATTTTTTATAAGAATTTTCCCTCAAAATTGAGCTCTCCCCAAATAATCACTTTTACCTTGAAGGTATATAATCAACATGCACTTTACCTTGTAAAGTGTAATTTACCTTGTCATCCAAACTTTCTGCTTTTTCAGGGAGTGTGACCTTTCTCTTTCGTCTGAAATTAGACATTGATGGTGTGGAGACGGCCCTGGAAGCCTGACCTATTGGAAGCTTGTCTGTTTGGTATCAGAAGGAAATTGAAATTCCATCGCTTCAGAGTAATGAAACCTCTGAAAACCTTTAGAAAAAACTTTCTCATCTTTATTGAAGTTGGACTCAGAAATACCCAAAGAAATGCTCTTTCTGGTTTCTGTAATCCGTGTGTTCTTGGAAACACGGCTGTTAGATTTCCGAGCTGTACTACGCCTGATGTGCATTTCAAAGCAAGGAGCATTAGGGATAAGATAAAAGGGTAGAAAAGGACTCTGATGAAAAACAGAAGCTTAGGGATGAACAGTTGGGTGGCACGTGTGCGTTGCCACCAGGCTCACTCTGGGAAGGAAGCAGCATCTGGTCTCTAATCAGGCTGCTGGCCACTTCCAAGTCAAGGCTGTGCCAGCATCTGCCATTTTGACATTATCATATTGAAAAGGAACTTTGTTCTCATCTCATTCTGCCAAGAGATTTATTACTTTCTAGGTTTAAAAACCCATAACAGGCCTGTATACAAAAGCACTTTTTTGGGTCTTTGCAGGGACATGAACAGTCTTATAAAACTAATTTCGGGGTTTAGGAAGCATTTTCAACTTTAAGTTAAATCAAGGAGAGAGCAAGTTCTTTCCTAAGTTTTTTGGTGCTTTCAAGTTTAACAACGTCAAGTTTACGAGAGGGTGGGTGTTTTTGTTGGGTATGGGACTAAGTAGATTAGTCATTCAGTAACAGCACCAGGAACTTGGACTTCACTTTTTGTCAAAGGAGATTCATGTGGTGACTGTCAGGTTCCCTGGCATTTTATTGGGGATTGGAAGAGGAGTGCATGGAGTGACCTGACCACACATGTGACCTGTCATTTCAGAATATCTCCTCTCAGAGACCACTGTGCTTTTCAAGTGTTGAAGTCAGTTGACTAGTACAGGAATAGTGGGTTGGGTATGTAAGATTTTTCTTGATAAGTACCAAATTTAGTTTTGTTTAACTTAAAAGATACTCAGGAAGACTGAAACTGCTCCTTCTTTTATTGCAATAATTTGTGCAACAACAACAAAAAAATCTGTGCTGAGGAATGGTGGGAGCCACAGAAGAGCCTTCTCTTCTGCCTGTGACGATGCTTGGGGCATCTGTTCATCTCTCAGTAGCTTGTCCCGTTTCTAAGCATCTCCACGTCACTCGACTACCATTACTTACTGTTAGCTCCAGAACCATGAGAAACCTGACTTGGAACACAGAGAAGTCTGGGAGACTAAGCCTTCAGTGCTTTCATCCTCACTTGTCTGACTCTTCATATTGTTTGTTATCCCAGCAGTGGTTTCAGCAACTCTCCTAGCACATTATCCACTTCAGCTCCTCTACCTCTGGCATCCAGGGCTCATACTTCTCAACAGAGATTTCATTCAGAATTTGTTGGCACAAAAGGCAGAGGTCATCTTTCCAGTGGTGGCTAGTTAGAGGAGTTGCTAGTGCTGGTGTAGTAGACAGTAATGGAGAGCTGGTTTCAAAGAATATGGGTATGCACTTTTCTTTCTTTCTTTCTTTTTTTCTTTCTTTCTTTCTTTCTTTCTTTCTTTCTTTCTTTCTTTCTTTCTTTCTTTCTTTCTTTCTTTCTTTCTAGAGAAAATGATTCATTAAATGTGAATTATCATAGTTTATGTTACTTTAACTTTGTTCTATAACAGTATTTCATTGTTTGAAAAGAAGGGGGGCCTGAGACATGGCTTAGAGGATCCATGTTCAATTATCAGCACCCATATGGTGGCTCTAAATTATCAGTAGCTCGAGTCTCATGGCATCTGATGCATTTTTTTGACCTTCTCAGGCACTAGGCATTTATGCAAAGATGTACAAACATGTACATAGTCAAAGCACCCTACACACAAAATTTTAGTGTTAATTCTTGACAACATCCCTACAAATCTTAATTTTACTTTTAATAATTTATTCAGAATCAAACATGGGCAGAAAAGGAGTATAGTGAGGAAATACTGGGCCAAACAAGACTGAACACCAGAAGAACAGACTCTAAATTATACAATTCCATGTCCGATGTTAAAGGATTTCCTAGAGAACTCTTCACTCCACCTTTGCTGACTGCCACACTTCCTCCTCCTCCTCCTCCTCCTCCTCCTCCTCTCTCTCCTCTTCCTCCTCCCCCTCTCTCTTCTCCTTCTCCTCCTCTCCTCCTCCTCCTTCTCCTTCTTCTCCTTTTCTTCTCTCTCTTTCA
>NC_034592.1:85639181-85673194 GCF_900095145.1 Mus pahari | reverse complement strand
CCCTCCCTCCCTCCCTCCCTCCCTCTGTCTCCTTTTAGCAGGTTTCTTTGGCATGGCTTGAGTAGTACCAACATCTTATGGTCTCCAAGCAATCCGGGTTTCACCCTCACAGCTTCATGCAGTGTCCTCTCTGGGTCTGTATGCAATGACTGCCCTGACACATACCTGGCTTCAGTGACTTTCCTTAATGATGCAGGAAGATTCCTCCAGCCTGTTTCTATATCCTTCTTGATTCTAAATCCAGATCCATGTGGCAGAAGCTGCAGCTTCTGTTGGGGTTGGGACCCAGGCCCCTCCATGAATTATATTTGTGCACGATTTCTGTTGTTTTAGGTGTAACTTCCTCAGTCCTTTTCCTTTCCCAGTTTGCTGGATTGTTTGGGTGGAATCTTGCTGTGAGGGCACCACTCCCCATATTCCATTTAGCGGCAAGCTTTTCTTTCAGCTTCTCATCTCCTTGAGCACAAGATCTGGCGCTAACATTGTATTTCCTGGTGCTCTTTTTCTCCTCAAACTAAAGCTTCACACTTCTCTTTGCTCCACTTGTTCCTTCTCATTATAGATCTGCACAAGAGTAATCACTAATAACCACTCAACACAAGACTCTAGACTGTCTTCAAATCTCCTCTGTGAAAGCCATTAATCCCCAAATCTTCAGTTTATCTTCAGGCAGATTTTTAGGAAAAGGAGAAAAGCTACCACATTTTTTAAAAACCAAAATATCATGAGAATAGTTTCTAGTCTAGCTGATAATGTTCTTCCCCCCTGAGTCCCCACAGTTTATATTACCATCTTCATACTACTAATTGGGGGCTTGCTTATAGTTTCAGAGGGCTAGACTATTACCATGGTAGGAAACAGACAGGCATGGTGCTGAGAGATTTACATTCTGATCCACAGGCAGCAGTCAGAGAGGGAAACTCAGTCTACTGTAGGCTTTTGAAACTTCAAAGCCCACCCCCCCAGTGACACACAGTCTCCAACAAGGCCACACCTATGCTAACAAGGGCATCTCCTTCAATCCTTCCAAAATAGTTCCAACCATTGTGGCTAAGTATTCAAATATTTGAGCCAATGGAGGTCATCTCATCGAAACCTGTCTCATAAGGTTCCAACTGGACCCTCATCAGACTGTGAGCATGAAAGCATGAACTGCAGATTTTGTTGTCATGGAAGTTATGTTTCAAAGGAAATAAGTATGGTGGCTCTGCTGTGCTAGGCTTTTAGAGACCTATCTCCAGATCACAGATAAAATAAATCCCTGGGACATTTTCATCATAGTCTAGTTAGGACATGGCATAGAATTCCCCAACCAGGGATGGCTTGATACTGACCACATGACTGTTTTATAATCCTCTATCACTTCTTAAATATATGTGATTGACACAGTGAATTAGTTTATTTATTTATTTATTTTAAATATAGGTATCCTGAAGCCTTGACTCTTCTTTGACTGTAGAAAGCTTTTATTTATTTTTTAAATTTTCTTTCCCTTTTACTTATTGTGTTTCTTTCCTATTTTGCGCTGCAAGGATTTTTCCTCTTGTTTTACTCAAAGCAGCAGTTAGGCTGAGTTTTAGCCTCAGAAGGGCCTGGGTTCAAATCCCAGTGCTTATTTCCCAGCTACTTTATCTTGGACACATGATTTAATCTTGAGTAGTAATCCTCTGGGAAGATTCATGAAATGCTCAGAAAAGGACTCTCAATACTCAGTGACTTTTAACCATTATTAATTTCAATATTGCTAATTGTATTAATTGTTTCATTGGTTGCAATTAGCCCATGGGAATGCATACATGAAAAAAAATGAAATAATAGGTGTCTTAGTCAGGGTTTCTATTCCTTCACAAACATCATGACCATGAAGCAAGTTGGGGAGGAAAGGGTTTATTCAGCTTACACTTCCACATTGCTGTTGATCACCAAAGGATGTCAGGACTGGAACTCAAGCAGGTCAGGGAGCAGGAGCTGATGCAGAGGCCATGGAGGGATGTTCTTTACTGGCTTGCTTCCTCTGGCTTGTTCAGCCTGCTCTCTTATAGAACCAAGACTACCAGCCCAGAGATGGTCCCACCCACAAGGGGCCCTCCCTCTTGATCACTAATTGAGAAAATGCCTTACAGCTGGATCTTGTGGAGGCATTTCCCCAACTGAAGCTCCTTTCTCTGTGATAACTCCAGTCTGTGCCAAGTTGACACAAAACTAGCCAGTACAACAACTGATTCTATTTTGTTCCCCCAATTTCTATTCATGGTATCATAGATTGTTAGTCTCTTAATTTTGAATTAATCTTAGGTTCTTTTCTTATTTTAAGGAAAAACAATAGCTGTGCATAGATTTAATACAGAGGTATTACATATACATGCAATATACATACATACATATATATGCTAATAGTATATATTTGTTCTTTTTGTTAGGCTTTATCTGTGTAGCCCTGGCTGTCCTGGAACTCACCTGTAGACCAGGCTGGCCTCAAACTCACAGGGATCTGCCTGTCTCTGCCTTCTGAGTGCTGGAATTAAAGGCATGCACCACCACCACCCAGTATTGCTTATAATTGTAAATAGTTAAGAATGAACATTGACTAAGTAGACTCTCTTACATTTATATAATAATTTTCTCTAACTAATAAAATTTATGTAGAAAAATATTTATGACATAAAATATTGACAAATTAAATTTATAATTTATGTATTCTATTTTGAATTTTTGAAGTGCATGGATATGTAAAAGATGCACAGATAAGCAATCAGAACATTTTATTGTGGTTATTCTGTTGTGTACGATTAAAAGGCTACTTTTCATATTTGCTCTTTTCCTTATACTGTGTGAAAAAGTAGTCATACGTCGCTTCCATATGAGGAAAAAAACTCCAAACTTAACGGAAAATGAGATAAATAGTGTCTGAAGTTCTTGAGAGAATTATACTTTCTTGAACTTTTAAACAATGATAAAAATAGTACTGGGTATATAGTAGACAATATTCATTGAGTGTCCAAGTTGTGTTATCTTTCTATGCAATTTTAGAATATTTTAATATATTTAAGAGGACCTAAAGGCTTCAAGAAACTTTACTTATATAGTTCTTTGAAAAGTATTCTTTTTTGGGGGAGGGGGAGTGGTTAAGGAGAAAATTTTCTGGTAAACACGAAAGAAATCAACTTGATCACATAGAGTATTTTTAATAACTCATAACTATCATTTCAGAGAATAATGTGGCCAAATGGGGAGCACATGGAACTGATTCATTAGAAAATATATTTTCTACTGTAAAATGGAATCATAAAATTGAATCGAATGGTCGTCATGTTAGAAATACAACCATCTTTCTTCACGCTTCATCGGAACACTCGGAAGAGGACCAGGTAATTCTGTCTTACATTTATAGAAACTGCTTGAAGAAGAAGAAAGCATTCTTCTTAGAATTGGAACAGCACTCTGTTGAGAATCAAGTCCTTACATGCCAGTGTTTGGTTATCTTTAATTTTTGGTAAAAACTCTTAGGGACTTGCTATGTGTAAATGCTTCATGAAATTATATATTTTGCTTTTAACAAGAGTTCCCTTTTTCACTTCTTTGTATAAAATGGACTTACTTTTACCTGTCCTAAGTTTATCATGTTTAGACATAAAGTAGAAGCTACTATTTTGCTTTTTCTAAGATTTGGTTCCTAGATATTAGATGCTATCTTCTAAATGTCAAGACTTTATTGACACTATTCATCTATTCCTGTTTGGCAATTGTGTTTAATTATCAAGGAGTAATAATTCATTGTGTTTTCTTTTTTAAGCTATTTGAGTTCTGATTAGTTTTCTAAAGTCATTTGAGTTTCTATTTCTTTTTTAGGATGTTTTCCATATGATAATATATACAGAATTACAAGAGATTTTGATTTTACAAGGGATCAGAAGTCTCTGTGATAGAAATGAATTTGTATAGAACACTTTTGTATATAACCCCCTTGCTGCTGGTGATGACTGTGAGCTGTGAATTGTTTTTCATAAAGGATCCACACTCTCCTGGTGATGATGGAGATATAGTAAATATGGAGAGGCCTAGAACTGTTAAATTGCCCTGTCCTCTCGTACCTTGAAAACACTGTAGCAGTGGTCTCTGATTTGTGCATCAGAGGTTTATTGGGAGATGGCCTAGGAGATGGAGGAGCTACCTGTTTTATACACAGGCATGCTTGGGTTAACTAATCTGCTATATGGTAGATGAGACTAGGTTACCAGAATTGCAATGAGACTTGTTGAAACCTTCTCCTTCACCACTGCTCTAGCTTAGAGTCTGGCCTTTCACAAATAGCTAGGAATATAACCATTAATTCTTGTCTGTGTGTTCTTACTGTTTTCAGATTGTGATTGATGAAGGCCACAAAGTTGGTAGTTCCTTTCAAGGTGATATGGCCAGGGCTGGAAGGGTGAAGGTAAGGCCTGATTCAGTTTCCTACCGTGGGAAGAATACACAGCAGACAAATTAACTGTATTAGCAACTTTTCTGTTTCTGTGATGAGTCACCATGACCACAGCAATCTTGAAGAAACGAGTGTATTTGGGCTTATGGTTCCAGAAGGATAAAAGCCTTACATGGTGCGGAGGCATAATAACCAGCAGCAGGAAGCAGGAAGCCAGGAACGCAAATCCTCACCCACAAGAGGGAAGCAAAGAGAGTACATGAGAGAAAGGCAGGGCCTTTTACTCCTAAAGCCTACTTCCTGTGACAAACTTCTTCCAGCAAGACCTTGCCTCCTAAACCTCTCCAAACAGCATACTGACTGGGTACCAAATAATCAATTTCTAGAGCCTATAAGAGACACCTCTTACCAAGCTACCATATAAGCCAGTAGACACACACTAGATTCTTGATTTCCTTTGTACAAAACTGGATGAGACCAGATTTTATCCTTGAAAGGATTTTTTTTAGTTGGTGTTGGAATATCTAAACTGTTCGTGCTTGACTGGATGCTAGATCTTTTGCCCTTTTAACAGAAGGAAAGGACTTTCTAGCATAATCATTAAGAAAAAAGATGCTATAATGTAACTGATTCTCAAATTTCAATATTGAAACTGTCAGACGAATTTTGCTGTTGAGTATGTATGTCAAGTAATAGTTGCAGTTACTTGCTTAGAACCATGGAAGCTACCTTTTGAACTTTCTATGGGGTCAGTGTGGTCTGACTGCTACATATTCAGCTCAGGACAGGAAGATATAACCGGTCTTGAATTGCAGTTAAGGAATCTCAGTTTATAATTTTAAGGTACATGCTAAGTCTATGGTCAGGTTGTGAGCATAAAATGGATGGTGACCTTGTGCCTTTATACATTCCATGTGCCAGCATTTTCTTATTTATACTCTTTGATAGTCCTCTGAGATGCATTGGCTTGTAAATCTGAAATGCCTCATTGTCAGTGTGCATTGGTATTCTATGTGGAGTAGTTCTTCACTGAAATGCTGCTATTGGGTCTAGGAAGGTCATTTGCTGTGCTTTTTACCATTGAAGTAGTCCTCAGATGTACTTGCCTGAGAGAGAGCGAGCACTTGATATTTTGTCCTCCTTACCTCTCCTGTGATTTACCTGGGCAGGGTGATTTTGTTCTGAATGAACGTTTCTTTCCTGCTCGCTTTAGTTTTCTCTCTGGCTCTCCAGAGTGCTGTAAGACAGCATGCTATGAGGAAGGATGGTAGCTCAGCACCACCACCAGCACCAAACCAGGAGCCTGCTGTCTCTGATAGTGATGTTAAAAATCCTGGGGAGAAAATTTGTTAATCTGAAATGCCTCATTGTCAGTGTGCAATGGGAAGTGCTATTCTATGCGAAATAGTCCCTTACAAGAAACCTCTCAGCCTGGTGTGTGTCTCCCTTCACTGTAGAAAACAGACTACAGTGTTGTAAAGCCCCGGACTTGCAATTGTCTTGCTTTCTTCAGTAGAAAAAGCTTGTGGACAGGGCCTTGAGAGTTCACAGAAAAGCATACCCAGCCTTCAACAGAGTGCTGTGTGTGGGAATCCATGACTGCATTGTCTTTCTGCATGGCTAATATATGCAAGATCATTTCAATCTTCTTGTAGGTAGACAACTTCATAGACTTAGAAGATGTGGACATGGAGGAAGAGAGGAAGCCCCAGATGAGCAAGGGTATGTGCTCTTCTTCTTTTCCATACAGTGTGGCCTCTTTTTAGAAACGACAAGTGATTTATGTTGGTTTGCTATTTTTAGCAATCCTTACCTTACCTCTCCTGATGTGAGAAAAACTGAGGTTGTGAAATTTCTTTTTGAAAAGCAAAAACTTTTACTCAATTGGTCAAAGACTTTTGAAACCTTTGGTTTAAGTGAAATAGAGCTGCCCTTTTGCTATCGCCCAAATTCAGATAAATTAAACTATTAAATAATAGTGTCACATACAGCTATTATAAAGTCATTGCCTTATATTTCAGAACTGTCTTAGAAATTGATATGGTTTTAAAGGAAAATGTAAAATAGCAGTTGAACATAAAATCATAAAAATACAAATATTGGTCACAAAATGAACAATAATATTCAGAATTTTACCTTTAAAATTTATGAAATATGTAAGTGAACACATAAATGCTTTTTTCTGAGTTCTTTTCTGATAATCTACTGAAAAAGGCTGTATGCTAATCCATTGATGTTCATGTAGAGGATTGCTTCCTTTCCTGGTTAGTATTTTTGTATAAGCACATGTATATTTCTTCATGGGCCCTTTGGCGTTTGAGCTGGAGAGAGCTCAGCTGATAGAGTATTTGTTCAGGGTCCTCAGCCCTATGTGACAACTGGGTGTGGTAGTCATTGGCAACATCAGCACACAAGGACTGGAAGTTCAGGTCATTCTTCAGTACAAAGCCAGTGTAAATCTGGCCTGGGACTCATGAGAACCTGTCTCCCAAAGAAGCAGGCAAACAGTAACAGTAGGGACAACAGAAAACCCTGGCTCTCTATTGGATGTGAAAGGACATCTTGAAATTGATCTTGTCCTGCTGCTACACTGTTTAGTCATAGCCTAAGTTACTGCTGTTATTGCTGTTATTGAGAGAAGAGGGTTCCTTGGAACCAGATAGACGTTAAAGTGGCTTTGGAGATTTGCTCTAGGGTAGCAACAGCTTCTCACTTGGTGGTGTAGGGCCCTGCCTTAGCTTTTTGGGCTCCTTGAATTAAGGCTTTGGGAGTTTAAAGCAATGAAAATATTTCTTCTGCTCTCCAATGTCTTACTGCTCCATTGGAGATGTTTTTCAAGTACCCATTAGCCAGAAGACTGGAAGACTTTAAAATTATTCATTTCAGGGCCATCAGAGATCAAAGGAAACTGCATCCTTCAAGGAGGGTTGGCTGACTTCATACCCCAGTCACTCTTGAGTCATTGTAAGACTTGCTTAAGAGAGAGCCAAGGCTGGTAAAGCACCCGTTTTGGTTGATTTTGAGAGTAAAACTTGCTTTAAAAAGTGCAGATTCCTATATCCTGCACCTACAAGAAAACTGAATTCATTAGTTCTTTGGTGGCATCCTGTGAACTGAATTTAGCCATCCTACGTCTGCTACTGTTTGAGGCTGATACATTGAAACTGTTGGTTCTCGTCTGTATATTAAACATTGACAAAATCAGCTTTACAGGCGAGCAGGAGAGTGCTGTGTTGGGCACTTTTGTGATGGAGTTTCTCACTTCATCACTAGCAGTAGGTCTGTACTTGCCATATGGCCTTCTGTTCTTCTGCTCTTCCTAATGGAAACTGTGGAAAGCTGAGGAGAACCTCTCTGAGGGGTGGTATTTGGCAGTTTTTATATCCCTTAGCGTTTGATACCTGCAGTGAGCTGTAGCCACAGGCAGGAGGGAGCACCTACATGGAGCACCTTCCAGAGTTGCGAATCTCCGGCTGGCCCTGATGAGTGGGCCCTTTGCTTTACTTGTTGGTTCAGCTATATTTTTTTAAAAAAAAAACAAAACAAAACTAAACTTGTTTATAATTTTTCTCAAAACAATATAATAATTTAACAATTCTTTACATAAGCACATACAATATTAGTTATTACAAGTAATATAGAAATTTCTTTCAGATTATGGGAAAATTTATGTAGTTCATGTGTAAATATTGCAACAGTTCAATTAGGAGACAGGCATCCATGGATTTTATAATACACATGATGTCTTAGAATTATCTCTCTAAGGATATTATGAAATGACTGTACAAGAAACCTATACCCCTTGTGAAGCCCATCATAATTATACAGTGTGTGTGTGTGTGTGTGTTTATGTGTATCTATATATCTATATATAGGTGTGGTATACATATATGTATATATTGAAACTGGACCTGGGTACAGTTCCCACAGGTACCATGGTAGCTCCCTGCCATCTACAACTCCCGTTCTCTTCAGGCTTTCCTGGATACCAGGTACACACTTGGTTCACAAATATGCATACAACCAAAACACACTTATATGCATAAAATAATATAATTTTCAAAATATTGTCATATACCTTTATTTATGATTTATGAATAACTAATACTCTTTTAAATGTCATGGCTCAACTTTTTAATATATAAACATAATAGTATATCATTCATTCAGCTATTCTTGAATAGGTCTAGGGGACCAGAATCCTTAGCTTTATAAGCGTAGGCCCAGGGAGCTGGCTCTCCTCCACCCCTGGCAGGGCCAATGTTGTACCTGCAAAGCCTGCAAAGGTATCTGAGAGCCTTGGCTCCAGGCTTGAAGTGTTTCTAGAGCTCTTCCCATGAAACTGACAAAATACTGCTGGAGAGTGAATGTTCTTCAGGAGCTGCAGTGATCACCTGGGCTCATTGTGTGGTTAGTGTGTATTTTTCTCAAGGTGTCTGGTTGTTCAGAACAACTAGTACAGGCATCAGAGAAATCCAGGTGGCTGTTTACAAGTCAAATGCTGAAGGCTGCCAGTGCAACATGGGATAACAGCTGTTAATTAGGGAGTCACATCGTCCTATCCCAAACATCTTTGCTTATTTGCAGGGAAATGATCAGGATTGCTTACAAGAACCTAAACAGGTATCACTAATGCTAATAGTTACTTGTAAGCCTCTAACACCATTCAAAAGTGTTGAACACCAGGCAAGTGTATCAGAAAGGAGTGGATCCCCTTCATTTGTCTCACACTGACATAAACCAACGTGGCCAGCAAATTTCGTTTTTTTTGGTTTTTTGTTTTTAAACATCAATGTTTTCTATTGTTTGTGACATTGCTTTCTTTTAATATTTTTTAAAGTATGCTTTTCAGTTACCAGCTTTACTTCCTTCTTTAAAAAGTTGAATAAAATATCTCACTAGTATCATGTTTCCAGAAACTCGATAGCAGAAGGTGTTGCATTTGGGGATAAACAGTTACCGAGGCTGAACCAAGTCTCAGTGGACTTGAATGTAGTAGTTAAGACTGTCTCCAGTGTGAAATGATGTGTGAATTGATGGTTGACAGTTGATTTAGTTCTAATCACCAAAAAGACCACCAGGGTTTCCCAATTTTCATAATGTACAATCTGGGTCACTTGAAAAGAAGAAAGAAATTAAATACTTTGTGCCAAGGTGAATATCAGTGTGTGGCCTAATTTGTATTGCACTTCAGGAATGTGAGCAGAAGGCAAATATTTATATCAGATGGGAAATGTGACATTTTTAAATAGGCAAGTTGCTCATATAATTTTGGCAGCTGGGAAGTTTACTGATTAGATTCTGTTGTTATTGTTTAAGCAACAGATTTGCCTGGGGCAACAAGGAAGCATGTTCTGTATTGTTTTTTTTTTCTACCATTGATTTTATTTATTCACTGTATCCATGATCATAAATATTCTCCAAGATTCAAGAACACAGTTCCTTTTCAGTATTTGCCTTATCATTTTGACAGCCAAGGAGTAGTGCTTTGGAGTCAGGTTTTTGGCAGAGCTCACACAATGCAGTCATATGAGTGGCCTCAGAGTAATGCTCCCTGTGAGGTTTGGTACACTGCATTCATTTGACATCAAGTTAGCTAGCACCTTTTTCTCTTTTGAATTCAGGATAGGGTAGTTAACCTGGTGATTGCCCTGCCTCAGACAAGATGGCTCAAATAGGGTAGGAAGACGGTTATTCTATTTATTCTATTTACTTTATTTATTTATTTATTTATTTATTTATTTATTTATTTATTTATTTTTGGTCTTAGTTTCAGTGTGGCTGACTGGAGAGACTGGTTTTTGGAAGTCCAGTTCTCATAATCATCCTCAGAGAGGTCCCTTACAGTGGGCGTATTTATATTGTAGTTCACTGTGTTGGATGAGAATGGGCACCGACTCCTGCTCAACAGTTGCAGCCATATTTGATGTTTAAATTAAAAAAACTGTTTCTTTTATTGAGATTATAATATAATTACATCATTTCTCCTTCCTATTTCATTCCTCCACATCCTTCCATATACTCCTCCTTGCTTTCTTTAAAATTCATGGCCTTCTTTTTCATTAATTGTTGTTATATAAATATATGTGTATATACATGTGTATATTTCTGAACACATAAGTACAACTTGTCCAGTCTGTTATACTACTTGAACGTCTGTTTTCAGGGCTGACCCTTTGGTATTTGATAGCCAGTTCTTCCCGCTCTCTGCACACTTGAGTTGCCTAAGGTTATTTGTGTAGGTAGGGTCATGGCCTCATGGTCTCTCCCGCATCTACTTTGGCATGCCTACTGTTGTTCTTGTTCTGTTTACACTTAGGAAGTGTAATAGCTTTTCCTGGTTGTCAACTTAACTATATCTGGAATGAGCTACAATCCAGCATTAAAGGGGCATCAGGAAGGCAGTGAAATGGAGCTGAATCCTGTGTTTAAGAATATTACTTTGAAACGAGGGAGTAAAGATCTTGGGGCAAGATTCCACCCAGCTAAATTTAGACCCAGGCATGGTAGTACAAGCCTTTATTCCTAGGAGGCAATTACAAGCAGATCTCCTAGTTCAAGGCCAGCCTAGAACTGAGCAAGTTCTAGGTGAAGAGAAGTTTAAATCCAGGTGTGGTAGTACACACCTTTAATCCCAGGAGACAGGCATGCAGATCTCTTAGTTCAAGGTCAATCTACAGAGCAAGATCAGGTCAGCCAAGCTTAGAGCAGGGAAGGAGTTGGAAAACAGAAAGCTAGTGATAATGTAATAGAACAAGGGTGCCATATTCCAGCAAGCAGCAGAACTTGACAGCTTTGGCCATGAGGCCCTGGCTTTAGAGTCTGGAATAGAAGGGACTACTGGGACAATTGATGCTGGTTAGCTGGAGCTAAGAAATTAGTAGTGATTAAGAAGAGACCAGCATCATTGAGATGGAATTTTCTGGGAGGTGTGTTTTGAAAGCACAAAGTAGCTGTGTTCCAGAGATAGCCAAGGTTGTACCTTGTGCTGCAGCTGTACTTGGTAATATGTAAGAGTCACACCGGTGGTACAGGTTTTGTAGGCATGAAGAGGTTGTGAAGAACAGCTGAGGCTTGGCACTGTGAGAGGCCATGGAAGGCCATTGGTGTAGGTGCAGTCAACTTGAAGATAAACTGATTTGCTGCTTAAATGTTGAGGAATATGATTTTTTATAGTTAAGCTGTTATGGTTTCTTAAGAGCTAGAAATTTTGTATGTGTAGGGAAAACAGTGAAGTTCGTAATATCTGGTAGTGTGCAGTCTCAGCTGAGGTGTTTTGGGAAGTGCCTTTGGAGACTGAGGGGTTGATGGCCTGCATGGTATTTAATGTCCACACACTCATGCAGTATGTTCTGACCACCGCTGCAGTGATGTTGCACGATACAACACAGGTGAATGTAAGGAATACCTTGGCATTTGGCTTAATTTTTGGTTATTGTTTCATAAACCTTTTTTTCTGTTGCCAGACTTTTTACAGCTCTCACATTTGGTTACATGACTCCATATAAGGTTGCAGCTCACAATCTACGCTGCTGTGGCATAAAGAGCACGACAGCCCCAAGCTTGTAGAAGATGGCACATTCCAACCAACTTTTTGATGGCTTCATTATTTACTAAAAATGTTAAGGAAGGAGACAAGTCTTTGCTTTACAGTGGTCCTCTATTCCCATTATTCTTGTTTTTATATTTGCTAACTTATTCGTCTATGAAGATGTAATTGGAAAGCCATGTTAACCAGAGGAAAAACCTACTCTCCAGTACTTATTATTGCATAAAGTAATTTTTATATTCTTCTTAAGAAGGGAATAAAATAGGGAAGCTAATTATTTCCTTCCTTCCTTCCTTCCTTCCTTCCTTCCTTCCTTCCTTCCTTCCTTCCTTCCTTCCTTTCTTCTTCTTCTTCTTCTTCTTCTTCTTCTTCTTCTTCTTCTTCTTCTTCTTCTTCTTCTTCTTCTTCTTCTTCTTCTTCNTTCTTCTTCTTCTTCTTCTTCTTCTTCTTCTTCTTCTTCTTCTTCTTCTTCTTCTTCTTCTTCTTCTTCTTCTTCTTCTTCTTCTTCTTCTCCCTTCTCCCTTCTCTCTTCTCTCTTCTCTCTTCTCTCTTCTCTCTTCTTCTTTCTTCTTCTCTCTTCTTCTTCTTTTCTAAATAATTTATCCAAGGTAAGGAAGAGTTTTCCTAATCAGATCAAGGAAAAAAAACCTAGGTATATGTGGACCGTCTTCTGGTTTCTGCTGTGGGGTTCATGGCTGTTGGGAATTTTGTGTCTTGTTTTCTGTGTGTGTACAACTCTCTCAGTAGACATACTTTGAGGCTGGAGATTCCTATTGAGGGGTTTTCACTGTAAGTACACATCACATTCATTCCCTGCTTCCGAGTATTGGTTTAGAATTCACTGTGCATAAGGTACTGTGTTGGCCTCCGACAGTATGCATTCTTGAAATCTTTCTTTACCCCAGAGAAAAGATGGCAACAATGTAAGGTGCTGAGGGGTGGAGTCCTTTTGCTTTGAAACAGTTGTTCCCATGGGTAGAATTGTTATAAAAGAAGCCATTTTTGTTGTTGTCTTGCTTTTGATGAAAACAGATTAGGGCCGTGAAGCCTCAGTAAAGGACTCACACACTTGTCCTGCCTGCCACATCTTTTGTTGGACAGAACCATAGCATAAGCCTAGAGAGCAGAGTTGATTCTCATTTCACATCAGAACTAGTGTTTGCCCCAGCAGCCACCTGGCCAGATAGATGATGTTCCTCACATTGAGAGGCATTGTCTTTATTGCTTGTTGGCAGGTCTTCAGCAGCCTTGGACCTATCCTATGCTCTTACACGAGGGAGCTCAGTGTAGGAGTTTGGCTTTGAACTTATAAGAAGGTACATTAGGAGGCCAGTTTCTCTCCTACCGTTAATGAGTTTAATAAACATGTTGCGTCTGGGCATCACATGTTTGGAAAATGCACTTAGTGCTGCTGCCTGCTCCACTCAGGAGCTACAGGTGACACTTCTTGGCCCTGAGCATAGTCATTCCATATAATGAAGCAAAATTAAATATGTGATAAAAATGTTTGTTTAACACTATTTGGCTGAGGTCTGGGCGGACTGCCGACTCTGCCTTTCTAACTGCGGGATCCCGAGTGAGATCTTTCTCAGTGTATAGAGCTCATTGCCTAGAACACAGAAAACAGGGGAGAACTATTGGGAGGGTTAACCATGCTGGCATTTGTAAAATACTGGACACATCACAGTCAGTTGTTACTATTTGTTTTATTTATGCTAGCTAACGAGATGATGTTCCAAAATTCCAGTAATTGGGCTCAGTAGGACTTCTTCCTCACTGCCTCCCAGCACAGCTCTCAGTTTCCAGATCTGATTCTGTGTTCTTTCTCTCCACAATCAAAAGCCAGCAGTGATTTATTTCTGTTGGTGTGATGGCTACGGAGGTGAAGGATGGATTTCAGGACAGTCTCAGGTTTTGAGTATTAAACCTGCATAGTTATCTTCCTACAGATGCTGCCATTGCCATTAGCCCAGGTACATGTGCTGCTAATTAATGACATCCACTGAGAACTGAATGAGGACCACCCTGGAGAAGCAGGCAATAATAGCACCTTGTTTCAAGTTACTGGCTAGGGAGGGGCTCTCACTAGCTTTTCAGGTATTCTGGAAGTTTAGACCGAGGTGAGAATGTCATGTTCTTCTATGTATCTGCTTGCTCACCTTAAAGGTCGCAAAAGTTAACTGGCATCTGTGGTACATTCATGAAGTGTCACACATGTGAAAACAAGCCAGTACAACCACCTCCAATAAATCCATGGGGACTAAGACTGGGTTTGAATTCTTGTGATTGTGCTCAACAAGCAGGAAACATGTCGTTTGCAAGTGTTGAAAATGAGTCTGTGCACTTTTCATATGACAGAGTATTTCATTTTTCTGCTGAAAGTTAAAGTACTTTCCTTCTGGCATCCTCATTTTGATATATATATATATATATATATATATATATATATATATATATATATATATATATGAACTATTGCTGCAGTGTTAGAGAATGAAGTCTGCAGTCCATTTTCTTACTCTTCACCCCCTAGGAAACCATAGGAAAATGAAAAATGAAGCAAGAGTAGCATCTTCCTGCCTTGTTTTCCTGAGCAGTAGAGTCAGGCATGGAAGGCCTATTAGCCTATTATGTCACTCCCTCAGTCCCTCCAACCTCCCGGGTGGACTATACCTTACAGCACGATAAAGGTCAAAGCACAGGTGCCGTCCATTTTATAGAAAGGGACTCCCTTGAGTCAGGGTCACAGATGAAGACAGGCATTGCTAGGGCTCAGCTTTCCCTCAGCATATCTGCCTGCTTTGATTGCCACTGGCTTTTAGGTTACTTGGGGGAGATGATGAACTTCACCAGAGATCAGCTGAAATATTTTGTATCCAACAGATTGCCTGCTACTTCCAGGTGAAGTGGAACAGGGTGTAAGCGCCAGCGTTCCTCCTTACGTTCCTTCTGTGGGCCTACCTCTCACCTCTGAGGTGAGGCCAAAGCCTGCTGTGGGAAGAACTCAGAAGCAAACCGAAGAGGTACTTTCTGGGGGGTTCCACTATGACAGTACTGGGATTTTGTTATTTCAGGGAACCCCAATACTTGCATGCTTCTGTATTTTTCCTTGGTTTGGGATAATTTAGAGTCTATGTTGCATAGTTGGTCTTATTTTCATTTATATCTGATTTATATGGAGCACTGGTGTTTGTCTATAGAAGCACGTTTTACCTCATAGTAGTTCTGCATATGAACTGCTCAGCAGATGGAAGGGCAGTTTCCTTCTCTCTTCTGGTCTGACCTGGCCATGGTTATCATTTCTGAGGTCCTATAAACCTTTGTATTACATAAGGTAAGGCCAGACTGGAAACAGAGAATCCCAGTCTGATATCTGTGCCTGAACGGAAGTAGAAGGTCATTGTAGGGGCTTCCTACAGTGAGCAGGTCTGTTCATCAGAGCTCAAAGACTCTGACTTGAATCTATTGACAACTGCTTAGTAATTGTTCCTATCTAGGCACACGGAAGGCTCAGGAATGTCACCTGTCCATAGTTTTCAAAAGAGGGAGGAACAGAATCTCTACTATAGTTTATTCTCCCCAGAGTATTACCTGAGAGCCATTTTTGCTGTCACTTTACAGCTCTTCTATAAACATTTAACAACTACACTGCAGGTGTGCTGGGAAGTCACCGCTTACCCTGTTTAATACTGGGGGTGTGTGTGTGTGTGTGTGTGTGAATACAGGAAGTCGCTAAGGACTCTTTACTAGTGCTTTCTAATAAAAACCCCTAGGGTCTCTTTTTGATTTAATCATTCAGATGCTCTGTAACTGCATATTCAGCTATGGAATCAGTCATTCAATCAGAGGTAACCTATGCATTCCGGTCTTAGACGCTCCTTTTCCATAGAGTCCTTTGGTTTACTAGTTTGAAAAGTGTACCCAGGGTGCTTGCAGGCTTGTATTGAGCTTCCAAATTGCTTACTAGACAAATCAGCCAGGACATCCACTTTCCAGTATGCTGTTTGAATTATAGATTATATGCTCTGAGCTGTAAGAAGCTAAAATTACAGGGCTTCTCCAAGCAGAAGTCTGTTTCATTTTAAGACTTGTTTATATTCTTGGCTAGTTGTGGCCATATACGTTACTGGGTCAGACACTTGGCATGGCACCTAGTACTTTAAGAAATGCAATTACTTTTAAGTCAGTTATAGTATATATATATATATATATATATATATATATATATATATGAACAGTAATAGAAATTTTCATAAATTAGTTTCAGCTAGTGGTTAAAGAAGTTTATTCTGCAATCTTTATAATAGCCAGTGAAACTCAAATTAAAATGGCAAGCTTGATACCCAAGGCTTTGCACAAAATAGGCAAGCATTCATTTTTCCCCATTTAAAAATTTATTTTAAGATTCTCATGAAATGTGTTTTTATTATATTCACCCCCAATTCTTGACTTCTCCTAATTCACCCTACCTCCTTAACCTCTCCCCCAAGATTTCATAAACTTTCACTAAATGAATCTCTACTGTGTAACAGCTGCACTGGAATGGATTACATAGCCCAGGCTGGCAGTTATCTTGCCTCAACCTCCCAAGTACTAGGATGATAGGTTAGTACCACAATAGCCTTTTTTTTTTTTTTTTTTTTTTTTTTTTTTAAAGAACTGTAAGTGTCCTAACAGAAAGTGTGAACATCTTCAAATGTTGGAGTCTGGGGTTGGAGAGATGGCTCAGCAGTTAAGACTATTCCTCCAGAGGTCCTGAGTTCAATTTCCAGCAACGACATGGCGTCTCACAATTATCTGTAATGGAATCCAGTGCCATCTTCTGGTGTGTCTGAGGACAGCTACAGTGTACTCATATAGATAATAAATAAATCTTAAAAAAAAAATAGATTGGAGTCAAATTAATATTAACAACATTGGTGGTGACAAACTCTAGAGCTGCCTAGTTTTGGCTGCCATTGGGCTCTCTGGGCTGACTCTTTGGACATAAGCTTCATTTCTGTTTGCCTTGTTTGCATTGGGGCTCATGAGGTAGCACAGGTTCGCCTTGAATGCACTCATTTTCTTGCCGATTAGCATTGAGATGACAGGTATGCATCACCGTGCCCACTTGGGAATTTTAAATCATTATTTGTTTGAGAGTCATTTTAGCACTGTCTGGCATCCTAACACTGAGCCCACTCTGCCTTGGTTTAGTAGTTCAAATCTTATCTTTAACCACATAGATCAGTAAGTTTCTAATCATCTTTTCCAGCAAGCGTCTCTCTTGTGAGGGACCACCAAGGAGCGTTTGAGGGCTGGAGCTGGTGGCTGCTTTCAGTGGCTTCAGTCTGGAAGCTGAATGTAGTCTGCTGTGAGTCCTCCTTCCTCGTAATTGCCTTTTCAGATCCCATACCTCTCTGATATGGATTGGCCTCTTTGAGCCCCTGCCCCTACCAGTTTTATTACTGGTTTATGTATGTGTATTTTCCCCTTTGAGAGAAGGGCTTTTTTTCAGATCTCTAGCTAATATTTGTCAATAAATTCTTGCCTTGATTCCCCTGATTTGATGAACTTTGGAGGTTTTGAACTGCTTTCTAGGGCAAGAAGAGTTTGCCCCACCGAGAGGGGAACTGTGGTTCCCTGGAGAGGCAGCTGTGGCAGGGTCAGGAGGGAGCTGAGAGCCTGTGCTTTCCATTTCACAGTGCGGTTTGAAACCCTTCCCCAGCAAGCTAGTTTATTTACCACACCACTCTGTTCTAGCCTGTAGCTAAATGCTACCATTATTGATTTGAGCATTAGTCTGTGTTCCTTAATTTGTCTATGTGGTATTTTGAATGAAAACGGCTCCTCCTTTAGCGGTGTCTCTGTAAGAATCAGTCATGTGAGCAATTTTAAGGAAACTCAAAGTTTCCTAATAGTACACAAATTCTATTCCCTTAGTGGTCACAAACAATTTTCAATTAGATTTGAAATTAGACATCTGAAATCCACACGTTTCTCTCAGATCCTTAGGCAAAAATAACAAGTTAATAACTTAATTCACACTTGTTTTTTTGTTTAGCAGCAGGGGACTTGGTATTGTATAACAATGATTCTTCTCTGAAAAAAGCCAGAATTTCAATTTGTAGTTGAAACTTTGGGGTCATATAACTTAAGATCCTAAAATAAACCCACCTAGAAAGAAGGCTTCCAGCTAACCCAGCAGTCAGTAGCTAGAACATGGAATGGACATGCAGCCTTACTGTATTTGAAGGGGCATCACTTGGATGGTCACAGTAATGCTTTCTGATGGTGTGACATACATACATTATTTCACTTGGAATCACATATCCCTGCTGTACTGGCTAGCTTTGTGTCAACTTGACACAGCTGGAGTTACCACAGAGAAAGGAGCTTTAGTTGGGGAAGTGCCTCCATGAGATCCAGCTGTGGGGCATTTTCTCAATTAGTGATCAAGGGTGGGGAGACCCCTTGTGGGTGGGACCATCTCTGGGCTGGTAGTCTTGGATTCTATAAGAAAGCAGGCTGAGCAAGCCAGGGGAAGCAAGCCAGTAAAGAACATCCCTCCATGGCCTCTGCATCAGCTCCTGCTCCCTGACCTGCTTGAGTTCCAGTCTTGCATCCTTTGGTGATCAAAAGCAGTATGGAAATGTAAGCCGAATAAACCCTTCCCTCCCCAACTTGCTTCTTGGTCATGATGTTTGTGCAGGAATAGAAACCCTGACTAAGACACCTGCCTTATCACTCATTTCTCCAAGTCGCTATAAGTTTATTTTACTGTAACATAAGTATCAGAATGAGCTCAGAACCAAACATAGACATGCAACAGATATTTATTAAATAAATATGTTAAACATGTTCCTTGCCACCTGCCCCAATCTCTGGATTCTTGAATAAAAGACATGTACATGCACGCGTGCAAACACACACACACACACACACACACACACACACACACACACACACAAAATCTTCTATTTTAATATGTTTTAAACATCGCAATAGGTGGACCACTCTGAAACTTCCATATTGCTAACACCTCTTCTCTGATACCCCTGTTAAAATCTATATTTCATCTTTGCTACCCTAGACCCAAATTGGGGGGTGGTGGTGGCCTGGGGCTGCTCCTCCCCAACTCTTACATGGCTGGTATTCTGTCTTCTGTAGCTCTCAAGCATGCATCTTATTCCTTCCCTGGCAATGGTGATTCTCCTCCCTCTCCTGTATTCCTTGTCGGAGAACCTCTCCTTGCCTCTGTCTCCCTGCCCAGCCACTGGCCACCAGCAACTTTATTTACCAATCAAAGCCAACTGGAGACAGGGACCCTTAGTGTCTTACATGCAGATATATAGGTTTCTGTGTAATTTTGAGAGCTCAATTAACACAAAGTAGCATTAGAACCAGTCCACAACATACACCAATTCTTACTACTAATTGGGAGCCACTTTGTTTCAGTCATATGATTGAAATCTGTCATGGTCTGAATATGACCTGTCCCCCACAGATTCATGCCTTTATCTTTAGTCCCCAAGTGGTAGTGCTATTTTGCAGGACTTGTGGAGCTTTTGGCGGTTGGGCTCTTGCTGAATGTAGTGAGTTATTGGAGGCTGCATAGTGTTTTCTCCCTGCCTGTCCTCTGCTTCCTGCTTTATGTTGATGGGAACACGCAATTGTAATATGTCCCCACATTATGCCACTAAGAGCTGGGGCTGATATTCCCTGCTGTGTTTCCTTTCTTCCCTTTGGAGTTTGCATGTTTACTTTGACATTGCTGGAAGTGTGTGATGTCTTGAATTTACAGGGGCTCATGGTTTCAAGGTTGTCTGAGTCTCAGAAGAGACTGCCCTTGAATGCTTGAGTAGTTACAGAACTGCTAGACGATGAGACTTGAAGTTGCTGCATTCATTTTACATTATAAACACAGTCATGAGCCTATGGAGGCAAGAGAAATGTCCTGGTATGAATATAAAATGAACCACGTAGATTTATGTCTGAACCCTTGGTCTACAGCTAGTGACACTGTTTTGGGAAGTTGTGGAACCTTTAAAAGGTGAAAGGAAGTGTGGTCACTGGAGGTGGACCTCTAGATTTTATAGCCTGCCCCACACCCTGTCCTCACTATGCTTCCTAGTCTATGTAGATTCAAGGAAGTCGCTGTCACATGCTTCCACCCCCATGGAGCTACCTGCTATCATACCTTCCTCACCATGATAGCTGTACCCCTTAACGCTGGAACCAAGAAACAGGCCTCCTCGTTTGGTTGATTTTGTCAGGTCTTTGCTCCCAGTGATCCGAAATGTAACTAATCCAGTGCTTTTGTCTCTTTCGACTCTCTTGACTCCTTTCCCACAATGTTTTACATGTTCACATCTCTCTTCCCACTGTTGACAAGAAGGGAACAAGAGAAGGAAATAGCCTCCTGTGCCCTGGCCTGCTCTTTGGCTGGGGTCTGTTTCTCTCCCTGTGTTCTCACTCAAATTTGTTAGTGCTTCCAGTTGAATTCCTTTCCCCTCGAGTTTCTACCCAACTTTTTCAGGGCTCTGGCTACTCTCATTTTTCTCATTCCTCTTTCAGTAAGCTGCTGCTTTGGCTTTAGTTGAGTTCCTGAAAGCATTCAGAATGAAGGTACCAGTTGTTCAGGGGCCCAGCCCAATGGTTCCTTTGTGGTATTTATGGGACATGGAGATCCATGCCTATACTGCTATGTCAGCTTTATCCTACACTCTTGCCTTACTGCCTCTCCCAGTTCTCTATTCTTTGTTTCTGAAGTTGTTGTTCTCCTCCTTTGGAGGTTTTTGTCTACCCTCTCCTAAGAAGTCAGTGTTTCCTAGGGTTCCATCCCTATACCCTGCAACTCTTCTCTCTTTGAATGCTTGAATCAATTTTCATTTAAATTCTACCTATTGCACTTATGTCTCTAAATGGGCGTGTCTACCTTCAGTTCTTTCTCCCCTCCGGCTTCAGTTTTGCCTTTTGTCTTCAGCATCTTCCAGAGATCCTCAAGTACCATGTGTTCCCTGCTGCTTTCCTTCCTGACTTTCCCCTCTGCCACTGCTGTCAATTCCCACTGACCACTGCCTGTTTTCCTTCCTACTTGGTTTTTATATCTTCCCTACCAGTGCTCCATTGTCTTGTCTCTTGCTCAGACCACTCTAGCAGGGTCTGGAAAGTCTTCAGACTCCAGATTCATCCCTCCAAATCAGTTAAACCCTCAGTTTAACCTTCAGTATGAGTCACTTAATTCTAATCTCCAAGATGACAGGCAGGCCATCCTTCTTTTTGGTGCTGTTACTACCTGTTCCATTATAGGTGTTCATGCATGAAGGGGTGCATACAAGACCAAGTATCTGCCCTGCTTTCTAAAGATTCTTTAGGGGCTTTTTATCATATCTAAGATGATGTTGCTGCCTTGCCATTCCTTATCACTGTGCCCCCTTACAGTTATGCTCAGATAATGCTGAACTTTCAGACTTGAAATGCTGAACGTTATGTTTACAGCCTGCTCATGAAAAACTATCCTGTTTGAAGATAGTTAGCCTGCTAGCCAATAAACTTTTTAAAATTTCACTTAGGTATCTAACCATCTCTGATTCCTTCCCAACCCACTCCAGATGTTTCTGTCATCCCCAGATTCTACCACTTCACAGTTCACTGTCATGATAGGTTTGTGCTGATCTAATGTGTTGGTGACTTTATGCAGGTCTTTCTTTGTGTCCTAGAGCCTCAGACAGTGGCTAAGATATGTAGGGCCATGCACATTTTGAGAAGAATAAAAACGTCTCATGACTACAGGGAGCTCTTCTCATACCTTGGGTGCTGAGCCACATTGAAGCACATCCCCCACATGGCTTCACATATTCTGAGGAGTGTTATTTTGGCATTATAAATATGAAATTATGGCCATTTTTCATTTCTTCTGTTTTTTTGTTTGAGCATTTAAGTCATTTTCTAAGAAGAGGATCTAGCAATAGCCACTATTAATAACTATTCATTTGTAAGTGACAAATATCTAAGTATATTTTTATTTTTAGGAGTTTATTATAAATAATGCTTGTATTGGCAAGTTTTTTAGCCTTCAGAAATCTATTTTTTTTAAAGAAATATATCCTTTGCTATTAATTTTAATTCAAAATTTCTGTAAAAAGTTCTCAGCACAGTGAGAATTCAACTACATGGAAAACACTTTTTTTTCCATTTAAGAGAGAATTTCTTTACCTGTAGTACCATTATGTTGGTACTTTCTGCAACAATATGGATTGGATCATATTCAATCCAATGTGGATTGGAACAATAGTCCAGCCACAATATGATTGGATCTCAGGGAAATGGGGGTATAGGTGGCACTGGAAGAGGGTATCTCTGAAGATCTAACCTGGCCATAGGAGTTAGCCCTGGTCAGGAGCTCTGAGAAGGCTAAACCATGATCCTAGTTCACTCAGACCACCTGACAAGTGGCAGACAGTGAGGTGAGGTGACATAGGGGCTGGTGTACATTCCGAAGAGGAATAATTCTTGTTTGGGCAAAATGAGACTTCTGAGGTTCATATTCTGCTCTTTGCAGTTATCCTAGTGAAGAGCTTGCCACAGGTTAGTGAGAACATTTGTTTATTTTGTCTTTTCCTTGGTCATGAAACCCTATAGACACAGGTTTTGTTGCACTCCTGTTGTGTTCCCATTATCTAATTCTTTTATTTTTGTTTTCAGCTGAAGCAAGCTTTATTTAATACTGGCCAGGAAGATGGACTGGTTGTGTACCTAACTGGGATTCCCAGAGAATGGTGCTGAATTAGGTCAGTCAGGTGTCTACAAAGGCCAAAATGTAGGTTTTGGTACTTCCCACTTGCATCCAGCTAGGGCCAAGCATATATTCTAACATACTTACTGCCTATGTACCTCATACCTTCTTGTGATCAAGCACATTTTGTACATTTGGGGCAATCAATCTTGCTTTCTGAAGTGAAAACATATGACTTATTAATTTAAATAAACAGTAGCCTTCAGCATTCTAGGGAGTAATCTGTCCTTGGGCAAGTGGGGCTTACAGATTAACTTTAGGCCTTATAGACTATGTTAATTAAATTAATTGATGTATGAAAACCCAGCTCACAGTGGGTAGCACCATTCCCTAGGTAGAACCTCCTTTGAGTGGAGAAATTGTGTTGATCAGAGATAAGCAAGCAAACAAGTAGACATGTATGCATTTATTTATTTCTGTCTACTCTTGACTCTAGATATAAGGTGGCCAAGATGCTCCAAGTTTCTTCCTTGACTTCTCCAAAATAATGGACTATAACCTGAAATTAGTAGACTAAAATAATCTCTACCTCCCAAGTTCATCCCGGTTTCTTTCTACCATCTGCCACTATTCACTCACACCATTTCTTCATCACTTCCACTTCATAAGTCTTTAGCAAATACTGGCTTTTGAGTTCTGACCTCTGCAGCCTCTAAACCCAAAACCTTTAATTAACTGGGCTTAATTTGTTTTTAAGTAAATGAAAAAATCAAGTAATTTACCAAATAGTGATTTTTTAAACAAAACAAAAATAATTATTATTATTTATACCTCACCTGCAGTCTCCTTTCCTTCCAGTCCTCCCATTCCTTCCTTCCCAACTCTCCTCTGCCACCAATATCCACTCTTGCTCTGTTTTGCTTCAGAAAAGGGCAGGCCTCCCTTGAATATCAACCAAACATGGCATATCAAGTTGCAATAACGCTAGGCACCTCCCCTCATGTTAAGGCTAGATGAGGGAAAAGGGTCTCAAAAGCAGGTAACAGGGTCAGAGACAGCCCCTGTTCCCACTGTTAGGAGTTCCATAAGAAGACCAAGATACACAACTGTCACATATGTGCAGAGGGCCTAGGTCAGTCCTGTGCAGGCTCCCTGGTTGTCAGTTTAGTCTCTGTGAGTCCCTATGAGTCCAGGTAAGTTGATTCTGTGGGTTTCCTTGTGGTATCCTTTGACCTTTCTGGCTCTTACAGTTCTTCCTCCCCACCTTGCACATAGTTCTCCAAGCTCTGCCTAATGTTTGGCTATGGGTATCTGTATCTGTTTTCATTAGATGCCAGGATGAAGCTTCTCTCAGTTGGGCTAGGCACCAGTCTATGAGTATAGCAGAATTTCCTCCTCTTTCTCTTCTTCCTACTCTTCCTTTTCTTCTTCTTCCCCCTCTTCCTCTTCTTCCTCCTCCTCTTCTTCTTCCTCCTCTTCCTCTTCTTCCTCCCTCTTTCCTTCTTCTTCTTCTTCTTCTTCTTCTTCTTCTTCTTCTTCTTCTTCCTCCTCCTCCTCCTCCTCCTTCTCTCTTTTGCCAGTTGTATTTGGCTTTGTCCTACTCTGGGCTATCTAGTATTTAGTCTCTGGGTCCTGGTCCCCCCAGGCAATGTCAGGGGCAGGTTTCCTCTTGTGGTGCCCAGTACTTAATTCTTAATAAGTGTTTATTAAGTGAACAGGTAAAGGGGAGGGGTATGGAAATGTTTATGTAGGAAGTAGGAAGAGCATGATATGGTATCAAAGGGATTTTCATAGCCAAGGGACTCATTTAATTTGAAGTAATAGGCTATCCTCCTTAGAAGGTAGATGAAGGCCAAGTGTCCACATGTGACGAGAGTGGATGGGTTCAGAGGCTCAGGGTGGGATTCTGAATCCTCTTTTGGGACATATATGAGATGTCTGCAGCTTGGTAGGTATGTAGTTACTGTTCTCTGATGAGGACATAAAGAGCTTCAAAGAACCCCTGAGACAGAATACATTTGTAGAGGTGGAGTTTCCTCTGCATATTGGCCAGGATCAGTGAGAATCAGGTGCCTACAGAGTTAAGGTAGACTATAGCCTGGTCTGCAGGCCTCAGTAATTCTTCACAGAGTTGGAGGTGGCTTAGACACTTACATTCTGGACATGACATCAAGTGTCACTGTGTGTGCATGTCTCTTTATTGGAGCCAGTCTCATCAACAGTGTTCTCTGTTACTGTGTAGTGAAGATAAAGGCAGTTACAGAAAGTCATCATGGCACATGAGTTGCTTTCCTGTGCAGGCTAATGTGCTTCCTACATGCAGCTGCTCTTCTGAATGCAGTCATGACCTTGCACGTGGCCCTGAGTACGTTTTCAGTGGTGGCTGTGGGAACTGTACAGCTTATTCAGAAAAGGTCGAGTCTCCCAAAGGACTAAGCATTGGTTGATTTTGCTTGTGGATTTTGAACAAATGTGACTTTGAAGCAGATTGTCCTGTGTTCAAAAGTGGCTATTCTTCTTTACTAGCCTTGGGCAAGTTCTGACGTCTTTCAAGGCTTCATGATTGGAAGGCCATAGGAGGTACTGGCAGGGGTGATCGAAGGATACTGTTGATACACATGTGAATCCTGATGCTGGGGCAGGCCCAGGATGGGAAATCATTTAATGGCAGCTCTTACCTTTCCTCGTCAGGAACATGGAGGAGAGGACCAGGCCTCTGGAACTTGTTGGGTGGATCATAGAGGCTGATTTTAAGGCCACAGGACAATGGTAGTCTGCTATTGGCACGTCATACCTTACTCCCTAGTAGGGTTTTCTGAACAGCTCTAATTTTCTAATTTTCTGATTTTCTGATTTTCTTTTCACTGTAGTAGCAGTGTGTGGCATTTTTCACACATGCTGCAGAAAAGCTCCTCCAGAGATCTTCCTCCATGCGAGAATGTTTAAAGCTGACACTAGCTAAAGCTTCTGTGCGTGTTTTCACTATTGTACAAGCCGTAGTTTTCAGTTATGTCTGCACCAGGTGCAGATGGCAGGTTTTTTTTTTTTCACTGTTTCTCATACCATTGGCTTTGTGTGATATTTTTCAGGGTGTGAATTAATGAGATTTAAGGCATTCTTTTCTGTTTGTTGGAACATATACTCTTTTGAAACAAACAAACAAACAAAAAACCAAACTTTCCCCCCATGCTGGAGACCAAACAGGATCTTTCATGTGTCAGGCAAATACTGTCAACTGAGGTACACCGTCAGCCCTGGGAGGTGGGCTTCGAATGGCTCATCCTTTAGAAGGTCTTTAAAACTCACAAAAATGTGTAAACACATACAAATCCCTGGCCTTTCTTGCAGCTACCCTGACTTACAGGTAAACTGTAATATATCAAAAGGGGGAAAGAGAAGGGTGTCGGACCTTTAAATTTGATCGTACATGTTTCAGTTACTCCTGATATTGGACAGGGCTTATGGGTATTATCTCAAGTATAGTAAATGTAGAATGTTTTTAATTTAAGTTTTAAAGATTACTTCCTTATAGATTTTTTTTTTTAGCTAATGGTGAAAAGGTTAGTGAAGACCTTAAGGTGTATTCTTCATAGTTTAATGGGGCATCTAGCTTTTCCATATGCCTCTATTACTGGCACTACAGTGTGGCAAAGAATGAAATGAATGTGTGCAAAGCAAACCTGCTTCTTTTCTTGGGGGTGGAATTAGTTAATGATACTCATTCAGATACAGCATGATACAAATGGGGCATATTAAGAGGCTTAAATTAGGTCAAATTGAATAATTGAATTTATTTCTTTACTTAAAAACAGCTTAATCAGCTGAGAGTGTCGAAAGTCTAAAAAAAGCTTCATTAAGTATTAATAGACTGTGTTTTCAACTCCATCTTCACTTCAGTGATCGTGTTTCTCTCTCCCTCTGGTACCTTTTACAGATACTTGGAGATGAAGTTCAGCCCTTCTTTCTTGATGAAGAATTTGATTATGACAATGTAACTCTCACTCCCAAGTTTACTGCTGGAGAGATAGCAACCATCCAAGAGTTATCCAAGCAAGAGAGATTGGGTTTCGGTACAGATGTGTGCTAACTCCATGACTGATGCCTCTGGGTTTAGTTTTATTTTGTTCACACTCAAGCGACGTTAGAATAAAGCATATGCCAAACTGATTCCCTCTGTGGAAATGTACATGGCTGTATTCATTTGTCACTGTTTATCACCAGGACACAGATTAACCAAGACTGAAGAGATCACTTTCATTTCCGCATTCTCTTCTGTCCCATGGCCGTGTCCTATGACTGGTTGGCACAATGGAAGAGGGAAATGGGGCAGGAGATAAGGGCCTCTGAATCTGCATGTGATGAAGGCACCATACAAGGACATGAGTGTGTTGTGCTGAAGATTGGCAGTGGGAGTGCGTTTATTAGAGGTGAAGGACAACCACACGCTCCAAACATTATCAGGACTAATAGAATCACATATGTATGTATGCCTCTGGTCCTGTGTGTCCAGAGTTGGTGGACGGATTGTAGTTGTGGAGAGAGTGAGCTTCACTGAAAAGGAAGGCACTGCAGAGCTGATTTTGACATCACACATGGAATTCTGGGATTTAAAAAGTTATCATTAAGTCATGTCTGATAGTCACAAAGTACAGTGAGTAGGCTCTGTCTCCAGAGTTTAAGAACAGCTAGAGAATGTAAAATGGTATCATGGGGCTGGTGAGAGGGCTCTGTAGAGTGCTTGCTAGGCAAGCCTGATGACCTTAGTTAGTCCCTGGAACCACGTAAAGGAGGACAGAGAGAAATGACTCCATAAAGCTGTCCTCAGACCAAAAGCAAGTGTACCCCCCTTCTCCTACTAATAATAAAAGATAAAAATTTAAAAATGTACCATGGAGTAGTAACTCTGCAGGCGACTCATAAGGTCACTGAGGGAATGAGTAGAGAGGGATGCAGGCACTGAAGAAGGAAGGATAAGGTGGGTAATCCGTTTGAAATAATGTTTATTATTGAAGAAATCAGTAAGTGTGCTTGGTATTCTTCCTTCTTTTAAGTAGCCTTTTCATTTTATCATCGTCTCAGGAAGCATAGTTGCCGTCCGTTCCCTTTCTCTCATCCCCTACACTTAAGCCACAGAGTGAGCTTGTTGCTGGGTTGGATTCTGTCCTATTGCTTTCCGTCTCTTGTGGTAAAAACGCTTGACATAAGAGCCACCATCTTCAATGCTTGGGCACACAGTTCAATATTGCAAACTATGTACACAATATTGTGGTGTCTCTCTAGGACTTACCCACCTGCTACCAACACCACACTCAGTTCTCCATGGCTTCTGTTTCTGAGTTCGACGGCTGGAGATACCCCATGGAAATGGACATGCATTGTCTGCCCTTTGGTGCCTCGCTTATCTCACTTATTACAGTATTCTCTGGGTTCCTTCACATGGTCGCACATGGCAGGATTTGTTCCTTCTGAATGCTGAATACATAGTAAGTATCACATCATGTACGTACACTTCTCCTTATTCATCAGTCTGAACATTTAAATTGTTTCTGTATCCTGGTTCTTGCGAGTCAAGCTGCAGTTTGTGCTTGTGTATGTATGAGGACTTGTGTGTGTTTATATTCATAGAAATGCCGCTTACAGTTTGTACAAAAGAATTCTCTCAATTTTATACTGACAGGAGATGGAGATGATGTGCATATTTATTTTTATAGAATCAGCTTTCACCATTTATGACTGAAGCCCTATTTATACTAGGAAATGGTGAAGATCTAAGGAACGTAGACTGGATCTTTTAATGAGGAAGAGAAGTAACTACACTAACCGTGAGGGCAGAGCTGCAGCAACCGGTATAACAGCCACTGACTCCATCCTGGTGTGCAGGGGACTTGGGATGCAGCTGCTGTGACCAAGGAGCTGAGCTCTGTTACTTTATTTATATTTCAATATCAAATCAAGAACATACTTAACCCAGTTATCAGAAAGCTTTCAAGTAGATTTAGAACTTTGGAATGTGACTCTACTTTTTCAAATGTACATTTTGTAAATTGAAATGTCAGATTAGTGGTTATGTAGCTACATGTATGTACTAGTAATTAGTTTTGATGACAGCATATGTCTTAATTTAAAATATGCTGTGCATGTAAAATGCATTGGAGTTTGATGAATTAATGTGAAAAATATTACATCATTTTTGCATTATGGGTTTAAGTGACTTGAATTACCTGGCTAAATGAAATATATTATTAAGATTTATCATATTCTTTTTACTTTTTTAATGAGGCTACTGGGAAACTTGAAATTCTACAAATCACAGGCATATTTCTTTTAGTTGTAACTTGACCTATGGTGACCTGGGTCCTGGGGCAAAACAGGTTGAAACTATGTATGTCTGGGAAGTACTTTATTTTGTTTTATTTTATTTTATTTTATTTGCTGTAAGCAATAATAACTTAAGACTTATTTTTGTTCACAGTTCAGAGAAATGCAACCTGACATGGTTGGAAGGCATGGCAGCAGGGCTGTCTTACTCCATGATGCCAACCAGGAGGCAGAGAAGGGGATGCCAGTGCTCAGCTGGCTTTCCCCTTTCTATTCAGCCTGGGACTCCAGCCATTGGGATGGTGCTGCTCAGTTTAGGGTTTGTACTACAATTTCAAGCTGGCAATTGGAATTAACCACCACTGGAAGCTAGGGAGACAGTATTTGACTTTGGTCATGACTCGGGAAGTTTTAAGTCAGTCAAGGAGGACATCAGAGTTGGAATAGTATGTTTTCTCCTTATGGTCTAGAGAATGACCTATGAAGTCGTATCTTCAGTTTTGAATGAGTGAGCTTATTAAGTATATAGCAAGTCAAAGTAAAAGAATAAACTGCTAATAGTATATACATATCAAAACACATCAAATCAGACGCTTGTTACCTCTAGCAGAGACTGGGGAAGTTAAGGCATTTGAAGTTCCCAACTAAGCATCTCATGGCAGATTTCCAGTTTCTCTTTCCTACCGCAGGACCTTTTAAATTACAGGATGAGCAGCAATGACATCCGTTGCAAAGGATTACCCTTCAGCTGTTTTCAAGGGCACAATGTTTTCTGACCTCTGCTAGAGGTTATGAGCTCCCCATCTGATGTTTCTGTTGTTATTTGTCGTCTTACTTGGAAGCCTTACACTTGCTCTGGCCAGGTGACAGGAAGGTGACATTTGCTCTGGCCAGGACTGTCTCTGTTGGCAACTCCAGGTGACTGCCTTTAAGGGGCTCTCACAGTCAGTCTCTGCTGGAGGTCATGAGTGCCTGATTTGGTGTGTTTTGCTATCTAGATACGATTAGATATTTATTCTTTAACTTTGGCTTGCTATATTCTCACTATAAGTTCACTAATTCAAAAACTTCAAAACTGAAGATATGACTTCGTAGGCCATTCTCTGGACCATAAGAAGAAAGCTTGCTATTCTAATTCTGATGTCCTTTTTGACTGACTCAAAATCTACTGATTCATGACCAGACTTGAATGCTTTCTCCCCTGTAGCAATTCCCTAACTTCCTATGGTGTTTAATTTCAATTGCCAGCTTGATTGGATTAAGAAGTATGTAGTGCAAATCTTAACTGTGGGCAGCACATCCCAGTGTCTGGAGTCCCAGGCTGAACAGAAAGGGAAAAGACAATTGAGCACTGACATTCTCTTCTGGATGGCATCATGGAGGAAGACAGCCCTGCTGTCATGCACAGTTAGGGACAGCCCTTCCTCAGACAAGGCACCTTGGAAGATACTTGGGTTTGAAATCAGAAGGGAGAGCAAAGCTCCTGTTCCCGAGACAGCTCCTCAGTGAGTTCCAACAGCACATGGCAGTCTATGACCATCAGTGACATTGCATATAGCAAAGACAGTGATTTATGACAAATTCACTTGTTCCAAGAACACCTTGTTTTGGGGTGTTTAATTTTTGCTGTTCTTTATATATTCTAGATGCTAACGCCTTGTCTGAAGTATAGCTGGGGAATATTTTCTCTCATCCTGTAGACTGGTTGTTAATTTTATTGATAGTTTCTTTTACTGTTTACAAGCTTTTTAATTTCACATAATCCTATTTGTCAAAGTTTGGGGCATCCTGTTGGCGGTATTGTGGTTCTATTCAGAAAGTTCCTACTTATATATTTATCTTAAAGTGTTTACTTATATGTTTTCCTCTGACACTTTCAGTGCTTCAGGTTTTAAACTAAGGTCCTCGATCCACTTACCATTGTGCAGAAACAGAGGCATGGATTTGATTTTGTTCTTCTACAGTGGGCGTTCTAGTTTTGCTGACACCATCTTAATAATACTTAATAAGACTGTCTCTTCAAAATTTAGAGCTAAGATGAAAGGATGGACTATCCAGAGACTACCCCATCTGGGAATCCATCCCATCATCAGCCACCAAACCCAGATACTAGTGCACATGCCAGCAAGATTCTGCTGAAGGGACCCTGATACAGCGGCCTCTTGTGAGGCTATGCCAGTGCCTGGCAAACACAGAAGTGGATGCTCACAGTCAGCTATTGGATGGAACACAGGGCCCCCAATGGAGGAGCTAGAGAAAGTACCCAAGGAGCTGAAGGGGGCTGCAACCCTGTAGGTGGAACAACAATATGAACTAACCAGTACCCCCTGAGCTTGTGTCTCTAGCTGCATATGTAGCAGAAGATGGTGTACTCAGCCATCATTGGGAAGAGAGGCCCCTTGGTCTTGCAAACTTTATATGACCCAGCACAGGGGAAGGCCTGGGCCAAGTAGTGGGAGTAGGTGGGTAGGGGAGCAGGGGTGGGGGTGGGGTATAGGGAACTTTCGGGATAGCATTTGAAATGTAAATAAAGAAAATAATAATAAATAAATTAAAAAAAGACTGTCTCTTATTCTAGAGGTTTTGAAACATTTGTCACAAATTTGGTGTGTACAATGGGTTTATTTCAGTGTCTTTCATTGTAGCTCATTGGTCTAGTTCTTTTTATACCAATACCACGCTGACTGTCACTATAGCTATGTCTGTAGTTGGAGGTCAGGTATTGTGTTATTATCTCTGGCCATCTTTCATACTTCAGCTTTCTTTGTAATGTTCTCATACGTTCTAGAAGGTTTTGGGTTTCTGCTGTTATTCTGTGAAGAGTGTTATTGGAGTTTTGGCATCAAACCTAAAATTTTTATTATCATAAAAATTTGGAGTGTCTGCCACAGATTTTGGCTAGATATTTTTTGAACATCATTTACATTCAAGGCTCAGGTAGTGTGCTGCTTCCTGGAGTGGTGATGGTCTGACTGTCTCATGTCCAGCATGCCAGTTCTTTTTGTCACTGTGATCTTTTGGGGGAATTTTAATCATTTCTCAATTTCTGTTTTGACTCCTTATGAGTTCTTGTATTAAATTTACCACTTAGAGCTGGAGAGATGGCTCAGGTATTAAGAGCACTGGCTGCCCTTGCTTTTGATTCCTAGCCCCACGTGGCTGCTTACAACTGCCTGTAACTCTAGTTCCAGGATGTCCAGTGCCACCTTCCATGGCCACTATGTGCAGACACACAGGCACATGTATATAACATGAATAAAATGTAAAATTTCCCACTTATGGACAGTTTATAAGTTACAAAAAAGTCACCAATATTCTGCACTCCAGGAGCATAAACTGTTGCCTGAGGAAGGGGATAGGAAAGAAAGCTTAAAGATTGAGGTAAGAAGAAGATGATTGCAATGAGCCGTCTGAAGTAGGGTGCTTTGAGTATTAATTCACAAATATTAATGCTTATAAGAGCTTTTAACTTGAGAGGCACGCATAGAGTCTAATTATTAATTATTATTACTACCATAATAGAAGTATGTGCCTGGTGTGTGTGTGTGTGTGTGTGTGTGTGTGTGTGTGTGTATATGATACAGGCATACAAGCCCATGAGTGTATGATTTGAGGCAGGCATCTCTCATAGCTCCACATTATAGCCTTGAAGACAGGGTCTCCCACTGAACCAAAAGCTATCTGTTTACTCCTAAGGCAGGCTGGCCATGGAGTTCTCGGGGTTCATGGGCCCCCTTCCCTCCAACTCTCAGCTTCTGGGAGCATTCAGCCATGCCTGGCATTTTTCACATGGGTGCTAGGGATTTGAACTTGGGTCTCAGACTTGCAGAGCAGAGCGTTCGTTCCTCTGACCTGCTGAACCATCTTTCCAGCCCCTCCATTGTTTTATGGTTTTAACCTCTCTGCCTTCTCTCTGCTATTACTTGTGTTTTTACCTTCACTTATTTTCCATTGAATGTGTATTTTCTAATCCTTTGCCTTTACTTTCCCAATCCCAACTTGTATGCATTGATATCCTATTAATTTTCATGTTACAATCAATTTAAAACTCCTACCTGCTACCCATTGACTATTGACTTACTAAGGTTGTTTTCTCATGGATCCAGGATAGAAGCAAAACTGACCACACTTGGCTCTATGCATTTTCTTCTGCCTGTATGCATTTGCTCTTATTGTTTCTGTCTAGATGGGTACCACTCATTTCTGCCCAGAGAATTTCTATTATCCTTTTTAAACGCATTCCAAGGGTCATGTGCTCCATGCATGCTGTCTTTCTGATTCCCTCAGCCAGGTGTAATTTTATCATTGAGGGACTGTTGGTATGATTTTGTAACACTTACTACTTGCATTTTATAGTTATTGTTAGATATGCTCTGTCCCACCACCCCAAACAGGGGTCAACCAAATCTCATTCGTTTCTATCCTGGGTGAACATTGTCTCTCCAGCATTACGTTTCTAATTGTTGACTTCATTAGCCTCTAATGGCCAGGAGGAGTGCTTCGAAACTGAAGCACATACTACTCATTCAGTCAACGTGTGTCTCGTGTCTGGTTCCTTTGTTAAATTTTATGCTAGAAAGAAATAATGTCATGATTTATTAATCCATTGAATTTATGACAAAGAAACTAATGAAAAATGCGCTCACAGGCCTCACCAACATGTTGATTTATTGAGATAACAATCAGAAAAAGCTATTCTCTTCAGCACAAAAGAGGGAAAAATAAAAGTCCAGCACAATAATTCTAATGTAAGGAAATTTTGCATGAAGGATACAGGATGGCATTTTAGTACCAAAATAATGGCAAGCCAGTAATAAAAGTTATGGTACATGATATATAATTATAGTACTTTTTATGTCTACAAAAGTGTGTAGTCACTGTAAAGAGTTTCTGGTTGGTTCCACTTTGGGTGTGGTCGATTACCTCCATTGTGTGCTGTCAGGATATTGACATCCCTGTTAAGATTTAAGGGACCCTGATACTGTGGCCTCTTGTGAGGCTACGCCAGT
>NC_034592.1:85621258-85638726 GCF_900095145.1 Mus pahari | reverse complement strand
GATTTCTGAGTTCGAGGCCAGCCTGGTCTACAGAGTGAGTTTCAGGACAGCCAGGGCTACATAGAGGAGCCCTGTCTCGAAAAACCAAAACAACAACAACAACAACAAAAAACCAAAAACAAATGAACAAAACCCCGTAAATCCAATGGCTCTCCAAGTTGTGTTAATATTGGCTATATTCTTGGAAAGAAATTAGCATCAATTTTTGTTTCGATTGAAAAGTGTTTTCAAAGGATGGCTTATGTGAAAGTGGTGGGAATGGTGCTTGAAGTAATTAGGGTGTTTAACAACCCGACAGAAGGAAAAATCCACTAATTATTCTCATCTTCCCCATCTTTTCTCCAAGGATGGGAAGTCCTGCAAAGAACTTGAATAACTCACAGATTAGGACTTTATAAAAAAAAATAAATCACAGTATCAGATGTCTTTGCAAACATGTTTTACTAAGTGCTTTAAAGAGAGTGGGAAATGATCAGCAACTGGTAACTGAAGAGGCTTTTTGTTCTACAACAATGTTCTTTGTCTTTTGTAAAATATTTTGATTCTGTTATCATCAGTGTTGATGCACTAGCTAGGGTGCTCTGATCATCCAGCATTTAGTACATGCACATATACAAACTATGCATATATGCAGTATGTCAGAATCTAGATTTTTGTGTCGAATCCAACTTGTTTTCAAATGTTGGTAAGCTGTGTTGCTTTTTATTTTTCTGAAATTGTATTTGTTGACCTTTCTCAGGGAAAAACAAGAAGCATTTGTTTTCAGTCAGCTTTATTTCCTTTCTCTTGTTCTGGCTGGGGCCTTTGCCTGTAGAACCAGCTTCTGCTTCCCCCAATCTATCAAGTGTGTCCCACATAGAAATGTGTGTTGGTTGTTGTTTTGCATTTAAGCAGCTAAACACCTGGTGGCTCTTATGCAGGTGCACAGAACTCAGGAGAAGGGTTTTAATTGAGGACAAAACAAAGAACACATGCAAGTTGCAGATGAGGGTTTGATGGACTTGAGATGCTTCCGCGTTCATAAACAAGTAGGGCATGTGGGGGCCTTAGATGTCAGGGACAGCATGGAGTGCTGTTCATAGCATTTGCTTTTCAAAAGTGTTTTCACTAACATAATGGCTTCTGAATTTGTCAGCCTAAATGAGTCTACTCTATCTTATTTAGTTGTCCTCAATTTGCGAGAATCACAAGGAGTTTTACAGATGGCACCCAAAGTGATCACTTTGCATTGTTCTGTAATTAAGCTCTAATACGCTGTATATCAAATAACAAACTGCTCAGTGGCATCATGAGGGAAGAAGAGATGCAGTAAAGGTCTCAGAAATTCTGCTCACATGTTCATCTTCTCCAAATAGGTGGCAAAAATCACAACATTAGGAAAAAAAAAAACCAGTAATTGATGAAGGTAGAAAGTATTAATAGTACGACCGAGTATTTACCACATCTCCAAAATCACCTTAAAATGAGAAGTGGGAGGAAAAATAAATGAACAAATGATTGCACCACAGATTGTCACCCTTTGGCCCTGATCCAAGTGCTCAGAGCAATACCTTGGAGACCAGTGGTAACTTGGGACCATATTAGCTTGGTTCATTGGCTCACAATATGTACTTTTTATAGCTGAGAGAACAGGTACATAAATAAGCATTCTTTGTATTTTCTAGAACTTGAACTCAATATTCCTTTGGAGCAAGCTGGATGGTTTTGAGCACACGCCTCACTGAGGATGCCTGCACATGGGCTCCCTGCCTGGTCCAGCTCTCCCGTCAGGTGCACTTCTGCTCCACAGATGGCACACACTCACCGTGATGGTGAAGTGGCATCAAAAGCAAAGGCACCCTAGAAACCCATCTTTGCAGCCCACCAGAGCCGCGCCTCTGTACCACAGAGATGAAAGCTGCAGATAACAAGGGCATTCCCAGCACTCACTCCCTTGTGGGCAGCTGACAGTTAACACAGGTGGGTGTAGGGCACTACCCATCCTTTGAAGGTTGGCTGTTGGAGGGGATGCTGCGTCTCTGGGATTAGTCCTGCGCCATGGGCCTCAGAGCTGCTTCTGAGAAGTGACCAGGTGGTGAAGCCTTGCCTTGCTTTTCAGAAAGTCACACATGGCTGTCAAACTCCCACTAAGGTTCAAAGGCAGCTAGGCAAGGTGGCTGGCCTTTGTGATATGTGGCCATTTGAGGGGCCACCTTGATTCTTGTTCTGCTCAGAGGCCAAATTAGATTGCGGAGCAGCTGGCTTCTCTTCCTCCTCCCCAGATCCGGAAGGGAGGGAGGCAGAGCTAAAGTGCAGAGGAGAGAAGCAAGTATTAAATGAGTCTGCCATTCACCAAGCAAACATCATTTTGTTTAAATTACACTGTGCTATTTTATCTTGACCTGCAACCAAATGGAACTCATTGTAATACATTATCCAATACGAGATAGTTGGCTCATTAATAAAGCCCTAGGAAGGAGATGGGGTAAACAATAAAAACTTGCACATTAGCACCATTATGCACCGCAATATTTTCTCTTCTTTTTATCAAAATTCTTCACATAATTAGATCTCAAGTAAGTCAGCAAAGAAATCCTCAGCATTTTTTATTTGGACTCTTTTTTTTTTTTTTCTGAGAAAATTAGTTATTTTTTCATATTGTTAGGACGCAACCAAGTAACAACTCCTGGATTGCTGGAAGTTTTCCTTATGGAGTGTAAATGTTTGTTGGATGCTAATGGCATGGCAGGGTTTGTCACTCAGGCAGTGAGCCAAGCAATGACAGAAATCACAGTGAAGGGAAAGAAACTTTTTGGGTAGAAGTGGAAAGCCCCATTAACCGTGTTACAGTTATGCTGAGACCTACAGTGTTCCTGGCTAAGACAATAGATACCCTAAAGTGGGAACAAACTTGATGGGCAAGGGAACGCCAGGAAGATCTGTGCAGCTATGGGAAGGATAAAAAGGTAATTTGAAATGAGATTGGCCATGGCAAGGTGTTGTATTTACCAAGGTGTTGTGTTCATTGTGGTAAAACACTTTCTGTTTGAAGAGATCAACTCTACTTGATGGGGTTGAGATGGCGTCTGGGGAGGAAGCTGGGAGACACTTAGAGCTAGGCATTGCAGTCATCCTGGTGGGAGGTGATGAAGGAGTGACTTGAGTGTTATAGTGCAGGTTGAGAGAAATGGATGATTCAGGGCTTGTTCTGGGGAAACAGCTGAGTTTGGCTGTGGGGAGAGAAAGTAGACAAGAGAAGTCGAGGCTGAGTTAGGCTTAGGTTTATCTATAGTAGACTTCTCTCTTAACCTCCAAGGTGAAACTTGAGATAATGAAAAACATTTAAGTCAGTTGTCTGGACAGCATCAGTGCCTGGTAGACTCAGAAGCTGGCCATTAAGTGCCTGGAGTTGATAGAATAATGATTTGCATAATAGTCCTCAATGGGGTCCACAGTCCTGTGTGGTTGGCTCTGTGAACTATAATGAACAATTCATTACTGACATCCACAAGAGAAGTTAAAAAATGTTGACTAAGCATCTGGAAATCTGTGTAACAGTTTGAAGTTGCCGAAATATGCAAATGGTATTTTATTTTCCTGATCATTTTCTTTTTACTCACTAAAATGTCAATCTGAGATGGATGGCGTGCTGTCTGGTTTTTATATCGACTTGATAGAAGCTCATGGAAAAGAAGGAATATTACTTGAAAAAATGCTTCCATAGGATTAGCCTGGAGGCAAGTCATTGGAACAATTTCTTGATTGAGAATGATGTGGGGAGGCCCAGCTCACTGTGGGTGGTGGCCCCACGGACAGGTGGTCATGGACAGTGTAAGAAAGCAGTCACAACCAGCAAGCCAGTGAGCAGCACTCCCCCATGGTCTCTGCTTCAGTTCCTGCCTCCAGGTTCCTGCCCCGACTACTCTCAGCAATGGCCTGTGACCTGAGAGTTATAAACCGATACAGACTCTTTCCTTCCTAAGTTGCTTTTGGTCATGGTATTTTATCACAGTCAGAGAAACTCTAAAACAGACTATCCATTAAAAACAAGACAAACCAACAACTCATTTCCCAGTGTAAGGAGCACAGCTGAGGCAAACAAACCTTGCCACTGCCTTTCTAAGTCACCGTGGTGGCATCCTGTCGACAGGATGAGGGCGTTTGGGGAAGTAGCATTTGTGTTCTGCCCTTTCCTTCTTTGGCTTGTTCCAACACAAGTGGCTGAGAGTCTAGGTTCTTCTCATGTGTTTAACAACTATGGAGTTCAGGAACGTGGAAAGAAGAGCCTCAGGAGCTGGCTCAGCCAACACATTCCCTGCTATGCCAGCAAAAGCACTGAGTTTGATCTGCAGCACTCATGAATACTGAGTGTGGTGGCATGCCTCTAATCCCATCTCCAGAGAGCAGAGACAGGCAGATTCCTGGTGCTCACTGGCAGACCAGGCCTAATCAGTACACTCTTGGCTCAGAGAGAGAGAGAGAGAGAGAGAGAGAGAGAGAGAGAGAGAGAGAGAGAGAGAGAGACCCTGTGTCAAAAGGCAAGGTAGACAACTAAGGAATTGTGACCAGGGTTCATTTATGGCCTCTACACACAGCAGCAACAGCATGTACAGGTTAAATGCACACATGTCTCACATATGAGAGAGAGAGAGAGAGAGAGAGAGAGAGAGAGAGAGAGAGAGAGAGAAAGAAGAAGAAGAAGAAGAAGGAGGAGGAGGAGGAGGAAGAGGAGGAGAAGGAGGAGATGAGGAAGAAGAAGAAGAAAGGGAAGAGAAGAGAAGAGAAGAGAAGAGAAGAGAAGAGAAGAGAAGAGAAGAGAAGAGAAGAGAAGAGAGGTGAAGGAATCCTATAGCTTCATTGTGAGAAAGGATACCAGTACTCTTAATAAACAATGGAACTTTGTATGCAAACAGGTCTGATTCGATCTATGTATCTTTCCAAAGAACATTTTATAAGCTGCTTCTGTATGATTTGAGATTGCATTATTCAAAAAGCTGTGTGGTTTGGCTTTTGAAACTGTTTAGCTCCATGGTTTCATTTTAGAGCTGAAGTAACTGGTATCCTAAAGGTATACTTAGTGACTCAAAGCTCTGTAGTCCACAAGCCTAGGCTTGCTGATGGATGACTCTCATGTTCATTTACAAGTGCTGTAGTGTGATCGGCTGACTTCACAAACCCACATTGCTTCAAAACTGGAGCTGGCGAAGCTAGTTTTGAGCATTGTGTTTTTACAGAAACCAAAGATCCAAAATCTTGTTTGGTTTAAAATTTGAGCTGGAGATAGAGTTGCATGCTGCGGCAGCATCTGCCATTGGTCTGGAATATTCACCACGAAAGCTTCGTGTGATGCTTTTCATGAGGAAGCCAAGAAGCAGGCATCACCAATCTCCATGCTCCCGATCACAGTGTTCAATAAGACTGTGAGAGTTTGCTTTGTTGGAATTCAGGACATATTAATTGAACGATTGGGTATGAAATGTAAGCTCTGTAAACTTGGTTACTCACAGCAGGGTGGAGGATGGCTTCCCAGCTTTTCGAGAGTTACAGGATGAGAGCTATACATTTTGCGCATACATGACATAAAACAAATTCTTCCTTTTTTTCGTTTGTTTATGTTTTTCGAGACAGGGTTTCTCTGCATAGCCCTGGCTGTCCTGGAACTCACTTTGTAGACCAGGCTGGCCTTGAACTCAGAAATCTGCCTGTCTCTGCCTCCCGAGTATTGGGATTAAAGGCGTGCGCCACCACTGCCCGGCTCTAAAACAAATTCTTAATAGTAGACTGCTGTAGGCAGATGGCCTCCATAATGGTGGGTATTGGGTAACAAATGCAAGGATCAGGTGAGGAGGGAGACTACCTGAAGGGAGGCCACAGTTACATTGGTACTGATTTGGGGACCCCTGTCCCCTCTGGTGAGAGTGGCTGGCTCACCAGTGCTCTAAGCTGCTGGATGGCCTTCATCACACACAGGGAATTGAAATGGTGATGTTGCCATGGAAGCAATAGCTGTGAAGCTGAAGACACAAGTGGGGGTGGAGTAGGATGAAGGTGGGGTGGGGGGTGGAGTGGGAGGGTGTGGGGGTAGGGATAAAGTTGGGGTGGGCATCTCTTTGTCTCAACAGGCTGTAGAGAGAGGAGGCAAGAAGGTTGTCAGCTCAACATGGCTCAGTAGCTGATGTTAATTCAAACTTTGGGAGTCTGACCCTGGTTTGTTATAGACAATATTTAAGCACAGACCAATTTGGTAAAAATTATTATGGTGATAGCTAACTCAGTCCTACAAACACTGCACAACATTCATAAGTCTCGAGGAACGAAATAAGCTAGATGCAGATCAGATGTGACTATGTTGAAACTCTTTGTAAAGTCCAAAAATATAGTTTCCATAGACTGACAGAAAAACAAACTGATGGTAAGGGTTTGGGGGAGGGACCAGTGCCAGAAACTCCTTGGCCACACAGAGCAAAGGCCACCAGGCTAGAAAGCACATCTGTTCCAGCCTTCTGCATGGATAACAGGCACTTCATTCCCTTTCCTTGAAGGAACAACCTTGTGTACTTAACATTCCGGGACCCCCAATGCTTATCTGTGACACACAGATCTCCATGCCTCCTTCCTGCCTGGGACAGACAATGCTATGTCCTGGGAGTTCATTTGTGGAGATTTCTGTCCTTGTGAAAGTGAACAGCACTAAGGGACATGGAGAACAGAAGAAAACAGAGAAGTTAAGTTAGCAGTTGAGACAGATAGAGGCCAGGTTACCTTCTGCAAAGAAGTCTTTGTTTCTGGGAGAGCAGACACACATAGTCAGAATTTGGATCTGGTCTCTGGTTCTTGCTTTCTTATCTCAAGCCTCAGAAGGCTCCATGCAAGGACTTAGGTATGTGGCTTGCAGCCAGACTCTCTTTGCTGCCTCAGTTTTCTAAGATGTGAACTGGACTCCTACCTCGTAGGACTGTTGTAAGAATAAGAGAACATGGGACAATAAATGTTCTCATGTGTACTAAGTGATATCAATGCCTCTTCTGGTTCCCAAAGGACACTGGAGTCAGTGAGGTGACAGTTATGGGAGATGTCATTGGACAGTGTCCTCGCAACTCCAGTGGATAGAACGGCGAGGCAGAGCTGCATTGTTAAAGGGAAATCCCTCAGAGTGTTAAGGCCCTCAGATGTACCACAAGCTTCTGTAGTAAAATATTGAAAATACCACCTTTTGGAATTTCCAAATACATATTAAAAGGTTAAAAGTTCCTGAGAAGTTCTGTGGTGAAGCTCTTTATGATTAACCCAGTTTAAAACATTCCCCAATTTTCCCTCCCTTCCAGCTCCTCTTTCTCCTCCTCCTTCTCCCATTGTCTCTCTCTTCAGTCCTCCCTTCTACATCTCTTCTCCTATTTCCATCCTTTCTTCCATGTCTCAGAACATGCTGAGATTTTGCTGGCTTTGGCTAAATAATATTAAGACATACTTTGGGTATAAGAATAATTCAACCCAGAGATGCAGCTGCTGAATGCCTCCAGGTCCCCAGCATCTTTAAATGAGAATGAACACTGCTTGGAGCACAATAACCAGTCTTAACCTTTGTCTAATCTTATTGTGAAACCCAGATTTCTCTTGTGTGCATTAGCTAAAGCCTAGTTGGCTTTTCCAGGAGCAGCAACAGGAGGCATTAGTATAATACAGATTCTGACTCAGCGGGTCTCAGGTAGGGTATGGGATTGTCCTAACCAGCTTCCCAATGATGTACGTTAGAAAACCCAACTTTTAGGTCTCACCCTAGCTCAGTGGAGTCACAGTATGTACTTTGACAAGTCCTCCCAGGTGAGTCCTATGCACATGGATGGGTGAAATGCTGGTTTGCCTTATCAGGGTTTCTCAACATCAGCTCTAAGGATGTTTGGAACTGGGCAGTTCTATCAGGAGGCTTTCCCATGCCATGTGGACATTGATCATCCATGTGGATTTATACTCCCAGGTTCTTGTAGCACCCTTTCTGTACTGTGACAATCAGGATGCTCCAGAAATTGACAGCATACTTGAGGGACAGAGCTGACTTGGATTAAGACTCACTGGTCTCAACTCATCAAACTCCTCTTTCTTTTCCTGGGGTCATTTGGATGTGTTTTAACTGAAGTGGTCAAATAAGTTCTGACTATCATAGATTCTTAGGCTGCTGTATGCAGAATCATCTGTGGTGAGTTGTGGGTTCTGATTCACTATGTTTCAGGAGAAGCTGAGACACCTGCATTTTGTGTGTGTGTGTGTGTGTGTGTGTGTGTGTGTGTGTGTGGTGGGGTCAATGGCTTTTTTTTTTTTTCTTTTACTATGATGCGGAGCATGTGACCTACCATCTAACTATAGTCCCAGTCTAAACCCATCTTTTAAATTTTTTTAGAATTGTAAATAAAGGTAATAAAGTCTTAATCATGTTGGGTCCTATTCTAGGGGAGTCACATATTTAATTCTCATAAACCATAAAAAATTAGCATTATCTGCTTTAAATATCAAGAAATACATTCTAAGGATTCTAAGCCTGTCTTGAAACCTGTCAGGGAAGGGGGTGTGTGTCCTCAGAGTCTGCCGGGAGCCGTGGCCTCAGCCATGGCCTTGTGGATATTTTCTAGCTTACATAAACAATCCTGAGAGAACATTAGTGGTCGTAACAGTAAGAATGTTTATGGGAAAAGAGGACACTGTGACCATTGGTTCCAGGAGCTGAAGATTGCCAACTGGCCTTCAGAGAGCCCCTGGGCTCTTCCCCCCTCCCATGGAGCCTCCTCTTGCTTATGCTTATATTGTCACTCCTGAATAAAGTTTTCAGAGCTTGATCAGTATGATTGACTTGCTCTCATTCTTCGTGTCTCTTGTCCCTCCCACTCTCTCGCTCTCTCCTGCCCTGGGTTCCCACTGATTTTCCCTGCAGGTTGGGGAAAAGAGTCAGTGTCACAGTACCTGGGAGCTTAAGAGGCCCGCATAGCTGGGCTCTGCTACCTTCTCTAGAGTTATGCGTGTGTGTCATTCATGAGGGTTCTGCCATTTCCAGACTTTTGCCCTTATGGCTAGATCACAGATGTTTCAGTAACTTTTCTCATCACTGCGACTAAAATCCCTGATAAGAACAAGTTAATTGAGAGAAGCTCAGTTTAGACTAAGCTCAGAGGCTTCCGTTTGTCACAGTGGTGCAGGCGTGGCTGTTAGCATGGTTCCATTGGTAGCACCGAGAGCTTGAGGTGGCAGCTTCTCACGGGATGGAGAAGGAAGAATTGGAGGTGGATACAACTTTCTCCCTTCCTCCAGGTAAGCCCATGTCCTAAAGTTACCACTATTCCCCAAACAGTGCCACCAGCTGGGAGCAGATGCTCCAACACCCAGAGCTTTAAAGGCATCAGTTGTCTTCTCTTGCCATGCAATTACCTCCTTCTCCAAAGTGCCTGACTTCTACAGAATCAGCTCGCTTATTTTGAGTTTCCAAATGAAATGAAGCACACTGAAACAATATATACCTCCTTGTGATAGCTGATGACAGAGAAGGCATGTAAAGGTGGAGGGCTTAAATAACCAGCACCATTGCTACTGGTCTAATACTGATAATGGTCATTTCCTTTCAACTTACCTAGTACAGAAAGACCGCGCTTCTCACAGTGGTGAGGAATGAAGTGAGGGCAACACAGTGAACAAGGAAACTTCTCTCTGAGACAGATGGAGATCACTACAAAAACCACAACACATCTAAAGGCTGAGTTGTGGAACCCAGTCCCTACAGACACATCTCCAAAACACCTCTGATCCTAAGTTTCAGGGAACATTGCTGGAGAGGGGAAGTGGAAAAGATTGTAGAGCCAGAGGACCAGGGTGTTTGCTGAGAGACTGTAGCTCCTAGTAAGGTCTCACCAATGTGACATGCCAAACTGGATGAGCATGGCCTCACTCGTACACAAGAACTATAGGTCATGAAGGAAAGCTGGAGGCAGGAACAGGTCCTCAGGGAAGAGCACACCAATTGATTGTGCAAGGCCCTGAACACTTACACACAAGGAACATTGTATAGACTGAGCAGACTATATTTAGAAATATATATGTGTATATGCATGCAATAACAATTAGAGAAAAAAAGAGACCATTAATTTGAAGGAGAGTGAGGTTATATGGAAGGGTTTGGAGGGAGAAAAGGGAACAGAGAAATGCAATTAAATTATAATCTTAAAATAAAAAAATACTTAAAAAATAATGTGGATTAAAAGGTGTCAAAGTAAAGTCCTTCCCTCAAACCCACACATCCAGAGACACTATGTTTTCATTAGATATTTTCTTCATCTACATTTCAAATGCTTTCCCAAAAGTCTCCTATACCCTCCCCCTGCCCTGCTTCCCAACCCACCCACTCCTGCTTCCTGTCCCTGGCGTTCCCTTGTACTGGGGCATATGATCTTTGCAAGACCAAGGGCTTCCCCTCCCATTGATGGCCGACTAGACCATCCTCTGCTACATAAGCAACTAGAGACACAGTTCTAGGGGGTACTGGTTAGTTCATATTGTTGATCCTTGGAACATTTCCTGGAATTATTTCCAGAATGACAGCTGTTGAAAATCAGAGCTAGTATAAGTTAACATTTACTATGGCTATTATAAATTCTTAGATCTATGCATTTAGTTCATCCAACTCCATAGGGCACATTCTATCATCATTCCTATCTGACAGATGAGAAGGAGGAATGTATGACGTGCTTGAACTGATATATCTATGTGGAAGATGGCAGAGCTGGGAAGCCAACCCTGGTATCCTCATTCCAAAGTGTGCTTTGGCCGGGACTGTACAAGTTCACTGTACAAGTTCACTGTAGTCATGTGGGTGGTCTTGTGCTGATTAGGACTTAATTAAACATTTTACATTAATTTTACAGAGAAAAGGTATTATTAAGCACCAGTTGACTGGTAAGTTTGGAAACTGCAGTGGTATGGGGTAATTTTCAACCATGTAATTATTGGGTAAAGGTGGGTGGCCACTGCTCACCGGACCCTAAGTTGCTTTCAGTGTTTCCTTTTAAGAATGAACTTTCCTGATGTGATTCGGTAAGAAATTATTGGCGCGTGGATGTGCTAGAGATCTAGGGCCAGGGAAACCTTTGCTGTATCTGTTTTCAAGGTCGTTGTCTACACGAGGCTCTCTGCCTTCCAGCAGGGGGCACCAATTCTCTATAAGGTGACTATTGCAAGCAAGCATTTGCTTTTCTGTAAGGCAGCTGGAGGTGAACATACCTGGACAGAGATGCTTTTCTTCCTACTCTCCCATGTTCAGAACAACTAATGATCATATCTCCCCTTGGACTGTTAAAATACAAGCTCTAAGCCCTTATAGAAAGAAAGAATGTGTCATCATAGCGCCCCCCCGCCCCTCCCCCTACATGATTTCTAGTCTTTAGGAGCTCTGGCCAAGGGTTTTGGGATATCTGAACAGGTTTTGACACCCTCACAACAAATTCCCTACCTAAGCATCCCAGAGCCCCAGAGCCTGGGAGCTCTTAGGGTGGAAATCATGATCTCTTTTTCAAAAAGTATTCTGAAATGCTGCTGAGTTGAGATTATTTTGGAAAATTCAGTCTTTTAGAGTCTGCATTTAAACCTGAAAGGGAAAAAAAAAAAAAGATAAGAAAATCAATTAACTTCACTCATGAAAAAAATTTTCATATGGTTAATCTTCCTTTACATAATTTCTTGATTATGTTTGTAAGTAAATTGCCTTGATTATACTTTGGATGGAAAGGAATGTCTTTTAATTAATTTGAAACATGCTGTAGTGATGTTGATTTGAACCATGGAATGATAAATTGAGTTGAAAGCAATACATTTCCTTGATATCAATGGGCTGCAACTGGGATCTTTTTTTTCTTTTCTTTTCTTTCTTTTTTTTTTTAAAGCTGTGGCTGAGTGGTGGACTCAGAGCTTGGAGTTTTAAAAGAGACAAATCGATGAATCTGTGTCTTGCCGGGCTGGCTTTTGTTGGCTCTTGGTTGCCTGATATTTTGTGAAATTATTTCTCTTCGGTTTCCTCCTCTCCATTTCTTCCTACTGATAAATGTGACGTGCTATACGGAAAGCACAAAGCTAAGCAGAACCACCTAGAAGGACAGACACCAAGTAGATCCTTTTTATTGAAGAATTAGCTTGTTTATTTTTAGCTCAGTTTTCAGCCTTTTAGGAAAGTTTCCTTCAAGAAACTTCAGGTAGGCTAAGTATCCAGACCAAGTTCACATTTTCACTTAATGGTTGCACCTGGGTTCAAAGGCCGATCTGTCGGATTCAAAAATCAATGCTCTCAGCTGTTTGTGTCTGGGGCTTGCTCCTTCCACAGCACTGAGAAATTTGGAGGTTTTTTGTGTCATTAGTGGCAGACTTGGTAGTGAGGTTTAGTCCAGGTGTCCTACCTGTGACCCCCCCCCCCAAAAATATATATGTGTGTGTGTATGTATACATGTGTGTGTTATGCATGTATGTAAGTTTCCCTGTGTATGTATATATGTTTATGTGTGCATTCGTGCATTTGCACAGTAGGAGAAGCTCTTGGTTGAGGTGGGACATGATTTTTAATAGAAGGTAGGGTGTTTCAACCAAACCTAGAGTTACTGATGTGGCTAGTCATCTTAGCTAGTTTGTTCTGGGGATCCCTTTTCTCTGCCCTCTGAGATTGAAAACTACAGGCAGGCTGCCTGGCCTACTCAGCATTTAAATGGGGACCTGAACTCCAGTCTTCACACTTATACAGTAAGTGCTTTAACCACTGAGGGATTTTCTCAGTCCACCTGCTGAATTTTAATGTAAGAGTTGAGGTTCTTACAGCCTCTTCTTTTTATTATTCCTGAGTTTTGTCAGCATGACCTTATTTACATTCAGGGATGATGGGAGATTTAATGCAATAAGCACTATTTTTGATACACTGGTACTGAAGAAAAGGTTCATACCGATTGATGCATGTGAGAGAAAAACCACTGAATGTCAAGATGGTGGGTCAGAAAGATCTCTGTTATGATAATTTGACTCCCCAAAGTACTTCTTATTCTTCTACACTCACTTGGAGAATGCCAGAGCGAAGAACCATGATCTCATCACAAAGCTGAGTTCTGGACTCCCAGCCCACATAACCATCTAAATCCCTACAGAACCTCCAGTCACCTTGTCCTTCACAATGATCAGAAGAGGGTGGTAGTGTGCAAGAGAGGTTCATATAAGATACGGGTGACCTCAGACTGCCAGGCAGTTTCTCATAGGTGGATATATGTTTCCTCAAGCTCCTTGGTCTTGAGGAAACATAGCATATTTTAATTGCATAGCATATTAAAATATTTTAAAATCACACATAGAGTAACTATCCAAAACAGAGTATTTGGAACACACACGCGGGCACACACACACACACACACACACACATACACACACACACAGAGAGAGAGAGAGAGAGAGAGAGAGAGAGAGAGAGAGAGAGAGAGAGAGAAAATTTAAAGGAACAAGATTTTCTGCCAATTGAGAACATCCATTTAATAGAAGTAGAACAAAATAAGATAGCTTTATTATCGAGTGATCATTAAGCAGAATGTGATATGGCAAAGACAGGAAAAACAAAGCAAAACAAAAACTCTCACAGTTTTCTAAAGCCAAGCAAGCAGGTGTGACCTATGGCATACATGTGCTCAGGAGAAGCTGTAACTAGTCCTCAAGTAAGAAGAGCACTTGACAGCACCATGTGTTCTATACAGTTCATCCCAAGTTTGCTTGGAAATCAGGGTGACCATCTGTGCCTGATAATTGCCTTTATCTGAAGGGAAGCCGTGGCTCTCACATCTTCATGGCAGATGGATGGTTTGCCGTTTGACTCCAGGTGTGCACTGAAGCTAGAATCCCATCCTCCCAGCAAAGTGGGACCTGGTGCCCTGCCTGCTCCTGGATGAGTACATTACAAAGAGACAGCTCCTTGGTCTAGAGGAAACATCTTGGTTATAAAACTGACAAAGAGGCTTTCTTCTCTGTTAAAAGGGTTTACACACACTTCAAAGAGTCAAAGAAAGCAACCACAATTATTAGTTCTCTAAGGAATCTGCCCAAAGAAAAGGGAGGGTGGCCCCTTTCTCTCCCTTTATATCTTGTCCAAGAATGTTCTTGCCACTACACTAGTGTTTCTCAACCGGTGGGTTCAGATCCCTTTGGGGATTCCCATATCAGATACCCTCCATATCAGATATTTACTTTATGATTCATAACAGTAGTAAAATTACAGTTATGGGGTAGCAACAAAATAATTTTATACTGGGGTCACCACAACATGAGGAACTGTATATTAAAGGGTCACAGCTTTCAGAATGTTGATAACCACTGCTCTAGATCAACAGTGTCAACTCACCTGAGAAGATTAGTTAGACATGAAAGTTCTCAGAGTCCAGCCCAGCCCTACTAAACCAGACACTTTGAAAAATGTCTGGGGAAGGCTGCAAGTATTTGTTTTACTTGAATTAATAAATCACTGTAGTTTTGTATTGAGTAGCTAGTCCTAGGCTTTGCTAGCATGTGTTACCTTTGCTTAGTTCAAAAGAAATAGAGACATATGGCATAAAGATATTAGGTAAGCTTAGTTTAGCCAATGAATATATCATCATGACATACAATAGAGGAGAACAAAAGTAAAAGCATACACACACAATGCACACATAATACACATATAATATATAATATATAATACACACATACACATATATATAAATATAGATCTACACAATACATATTTGTGCATACATATACATAGATACATGCATATATGTACATACATATACATACATATATACATAAATGCACACATATATAATAACATTTGTCATCATTTGTTTGTAGAGTGTGTTTTAAATTTTAATATATGAGAAGGAGTTGGCTAATTTTTTTTTCTAAATCATGAGACACCCAAATTAAGTAAAGCCATACAGGACCAACTCAAGAAAAATGATATGACTGCTTTGTTTTCTCATCTGGACTGTTAATCTGACCTCCACTGGGGACTGCCTGTGTCCTTTGTTAGCACTTTCCACTTTTGGATGAATTGGACACTTCTGAGTAAATGTATCATGGACAAAATCATACCAGACACCACGCAGGTGCCGTGAAGCAGTGAGGTTGCTCCGTGAGCGAATTCACAGGTTTTAAGGCTCTGGTCTCCAAGCTCACAGGGGAGAAAACCCTTCTAAGGATTTTCAAGAGGAGCCAAAAGGCAAGTCCCTGAAGGATGGGGAAAGTTATTCAGAGCCCTTTGGATCTCTTACCTAAGTCTTTCCTTGGGGAATAGTTTTTGTAGCACTGATTTGATCTGTTCTGGAAATATCCCTAAGACGTTGGCTCTCCAGGGTTTGCTGAGAAGAATGCCATTTGTAACACAGTTGAATCTTTCCTGGAAGTCTGCTTGAAGAGTAACTGGTGATGCTTGATTTCTCTAGAGTTCTAATTGTTAGCATGGTTGATACTTTCTAATGTGCTCTGGGACCATGGGTCCTCTGCTGCCATATATACCATCTTTAGGTCCTGGAAGTTATGATTAGAGTCTTGCAAAGAACTACACTAGGGCAGCATGCATGAGTTGCTGAAAGTGTGATTCTTTTATTTTTAATAAAAAATTAAAATCTATTCTTTTCTCATGTATTATATCTCAACCAAAGTTTCCTCTTCCTCTACCCCCAATTCTGTTCCTCCTCCACTTCCCTTCAGAAAAGGGCAGGGCTCCCAGAGATATCAACCACACATAGCATATCAAGTAGCAGTAAGACTTGGTACCTCCTGTCATATTGCTGGATAAGGCAACCCAGTAGAAGGAAAAGGGTCCCTGTGATGGTTTGTATGTGCTCGGCCCAGGGAGTGGCACTATTAGAAGGTGTGGCCCTGTTAGAGTAGGTGTGTCGCTGTGGGTGTGGGCTTTAAGACCCTCATCCTAGCTGCCTGGAAGCCCGTATTCTGCTAGCAGCCTTCAGATGAAGATGTAGGACTCTCAGCTCAGCCTGCACCATGCCTGCGTGGATGCTGTCATACTTCCACCTTGATGATACTGGACTGAATCGCTGAACTTGTAAGCCAGCCCCAACTAAATATTGTTTTTATAAATGTTGCCTTGGTCATGGTGTCTGTTCATAGTAGTAAAATCCAAACTAAAACAGTCCCCAAAGCAGTCAGAAAAGTCAGAGACAGCCCCCACTCCCACTGTTAGGAGTACCCCAAGAAGACCAAGCTACACAACCATAACATATGAGGGCCTAGGTCAGACTCATGTAGGTTCACTGGTTGTTGGTTCAGTTTCTGTGAGCCCCTATGACCCAGACTAGTTGATTCTGTGGATTTTCTTGTGGTATCCTTGACCCCTCTGGCTCCTACAATCTTTCCCCTGCCTCTTCTGCAGTATTCCTGGAGCTCTGCCTTGTTTTTTGGCTGTAGATCTCTCTGCATCTGTTCCCATCATTTGCTGGATGAAGCCTCTCTGATGACAGTTGGGCTAGGCACTAATCTATGAGTATAGCAGATTGCCATTTCATTGGTGGTCATGTCTGGTTCTATCCTAGTTCTTTGAACTATCCAGCCTCTGGGTCCTGGCCCTGCAGGCAGTGTCATGGGTTGGCTCCCTCTGTGGCTTGGGTTTCAAGCTGGACTAGTTATTGGTTGGACACTCCCATAATTCCTGTGCACCTTTACCCCAGCACATCTTGCAGGTAGGGCAGATTGTAGGTTGAAGATTTTGTTGGTGTTCCAATCCCTCCACTGGAAGTCTTGCCTAGTTATAGGCGATGGTCAGTTCAGGCTCTGTACCCCCATTGTTATATATATTCCTGGGAATTTTCATTGTACTAGGTTTCTAGCTCATCCCCGGAATCCCTGCCCCGCTTCAAGCTGTGTATAGAGTTGGAAAAGATTTTTGTCAACTCCACATCTGACAAACTCCACATCTGAAAAAGGGATAATAGCTAAAGTATATAAAGAACTCAAGAAACTAGACATTAACAAACCAAATAATCCAATTAAAATTGTGGTACAGATCTAAATGGAGAATTGTCAACAAAGGAATCTCAAAGCACTTAAAGAAATGCTTGGCACGGGACCTGAGACAGCACTAGGGAAGCAGAGTACCAGCCTGACCAGGGGCACAAATCCCCTCCGGTCTGTGCCAGCACCAGGTAACCTAGGGCGAGGATTCAGTGGACACCCCCATGGTCCCTAGCAGACTGCCCAAGGGATCTTAGGATCACTGGTGAGTGGAACACAGCATCTGTTCCAATCCAATAGTGACAGACCCGTGACAGCAGGAACAAGGACACCAGAACCTTTCCTGACCAGAGGCTCAGGTTCCTTTTAATCAGTTCAGGTTTGCCTTGGTTTCGAACAGACCAGACAACTCCAAGGTCCTCAAAGGAGACACCACTTCCATGCACTGTAACACACCCAGGATCTTAGGACAACAGGATCCCAGGATAACAGGA
>NC_034592.1:85607480-85620159 GCF_900095145.1 Mus pahari | reverse complement strand
GGGTATAGGGGACTTTGGGGATAGCATTCAAAATGTAAATGAAGTAAATATCTAATAAAATTTGGAAAAAAAAAGAAATGCTTAACATCCTTAGCCATCAGGGAAATGCAAATCAAAATGACTCTGTGATTCCATATTACACCCATCAGAAAGTCTAGGATCAAAACCACAAGTGACAGCTCATGCTGGTGAGGACGTGGAGTAAGGACAACACTCCTTTTTCATAGATCCACCAGTGGTATAAAATATGGAGGCTGCTAATGAATTTTAATGCTCAAGCCTTTTTCTAGAGCAGTTTTCCAGCTAGCTCATGTAATTTAACCTGACTATCTCACCTGTGACCCAACACATGGCTTGGTTTATACCTTTCTACTCCACTGTGGTCTGTGTCTGCTCCCTCTGTGTCCACCCTCTGACTCTTCCGAGTCTGTTTTTTTTCTCCTACCGTCCCTGTCTCCCAGATGTTCTGTCCCCTACTTCCTGCCTTAGCTACTGTCTGTCAGCTCTTTATTATAATCAGTCAATATCGAGATAACTTCTAATACAATTCTAGATTGCTTTAGGCAAGTGAGGAAGGACAGATATTTACAAAATAGCAAACCCAGTGATGGCCGTAGAGATGAGAGTACTAAAATCCTGCCAGCACTTAGCTCTCTGCCAGTACAGAATTAACAACTGAAACTACGGAGACAAACCCTCATACAAAGTAAAAAAGGCTGCCCCAACAGAGATCAATATGGCAGTTTCTCAGACAATTGGGAAGTGATGTACCTCAGGACCCAGCTATGCCACTCCTGGGCATGTACCCAGAGGCATTATTCCATCCTACAAGGACATTTGCTCAACTATGTCCATAACAGCTTTATTCATAATAATCAGAAACTGGAAACAACCTAGATTCCCTCAAACAAAAAAATGAATTTAAAAAGTGGCACATTTACACAATGGAGTATTAAACTGTTAAAAAAAAATAACATGAAATTTGCAGGCAAATGGCTGGTACTAGAAGAGAAGTCATCCTGAGTGAGGTAACCCAGACCCAGAAAGACAAAGGTGGTCTATATTCACTTATAAGTGAAAATTAGCTGTAAAGTAAAGGACAATCATGCCACAGTCCACAGACCCAGAGAGGCTACATAACAAGGAGGGCTCAGGAGGGAGAATTCATGAATCTCTCTGGGAAGGGGGAATAGAATAGATATCTCAGGTAGACTGGGGGTGGATGGACTCAGCGTAGGTGGGGACAGGAGCAGGAGGGATCAGGTTGGGGGAGGATGGAGGGAGAGAGTACTGAGAAAGGGTGTTTCTTTCCAATGGGGGAGAAGAATCATGGGCTTATGGGCAAGTTTGAAGGGTCCAAGGGATGGAGAGAGGCTCAGAAACAAAGACCTCGACAAAGACGATTTTAGCCATGGCCGAGGAAGCTTCTAAAAGAGATGGCTAAAGTCTACTGACCTGTGCTCTATGAGGAAACCCACCTTTCCCTTATCATCAATTTGAGAAAGAGAGGTGACTGAAAGCTGTGAACACTCTGAAGAATCAACGAGGCAGTGTGTTGAGGGACTCATTCTGAGACTTGAAACGTTTGCCCAGAGATATCAAGAATGACCTCATAGAAGACAAACACCTCAAGCTAGCATATGAAAGAGGTGTGTGGATCCAGAAGGGGCCACACCCTTCTCGTCCGGCCTGTAGAAGGAGCAGCTGTGGACCCACCTGTGATTGAAAGGCTCCGAAGCACAGCTGTAAGCCTCCGAGGACTCAGTTCCAGAAGTGGAGCATTCTGATCCTGGGCTTGCTCTCCTGGCTGGCTCACATCTGCAAGCTTATGCTTGTCCAGTCCCCCAAAATCCAATAGAAATTTAAATGATCATTTAGAAGAGGAAGGGACATATGAAATTTTGACCTTTACGTGTTATTTATATTCTATTTGGTTTATTCAATATTGATGCTAATCTTGAAAAGGAAGTGGGAAATGCAGGCAATCTAGAAAAAAAAACAAAAAAACAAAAAACAAAAACAAAAACAAAAAACCACTGGCAACATTTAGTTCTATGCTTATCAAATCTCTCCGGATGTCAGTTGAGTTTTTAAAACAGTTATCATCTGCCACTCTCAAGGGGTCTCACTGACATAAAAGCAAACCTGCCTGAGAAAACCATTGGAAGAATTGTTTTTTTTTTTTTTTTTTTCTCACCCAGCAGAACCTACTTTACATATAGAAGACTGCGCTGGAACAAGACATCTTGCATAATATTTAATTAGTGGATGTTTGCTTGGTAAAGCCTGATGTGACCCGTGAAGTAATCAAAAATAATTATGGGCACAAACTGCATATGCAAAATGGGGACCCAGTAGGCATTTTCATCCACTCTGCTTATACCCCAGGGGATAGCTGGGTCCTGACAATAGGCCTTCTGTAGCTGCTTCGGTGTGGCAGTGGCTGGCTTTCTCTTTGCTTCAGTGCCTTCCTTCCAAGCTGCAGAGAGATTCTTTAAAAAAAAAAATAACGCCACAATAGCAGAGGAGGAAAGGAAGCCAGAGCCTGCAGAGTTCCTTTTGAGCAACTCTAGCTAGCGTCTTTCCTTGTCTCCGCTCATTTGTGCAAATCAGATCTTGCTCCTTGTCTGAGACAGCAGGGCCTTTCTTCCCAGTAGACTGAAGGTTCCCTGAGGCTACAAGCCTTGTCTCATCTTCAGGTGCTTCTTCTGATGTTGAGGGTGTAGTGGGCTCTAAGGATCTGGAGAATTTAGCTGAAGAGCTGTGATCATCTCGTGGGCTGACACTCTTGAAGTCTATTTTTGCTTTGCGTTTACCTACACGGAGTCATCTCTCTTGTTTGTTTGTGGCATCTTCCTACCAATTAGTAGGATGATAAGAGGGACTGGAAGAGAAAGTTAATATTCCAAGTTGCATATTTAAAGCCTTTGGATCTCTGTTAAGTCAAAAGGATGTTTATCAAGAAAAGAAAAAGTTCCTCCAAAACTTTTTTCCTCTAAACTTCTCCTGACAGAGCTTGTGGATTTTCTAAGCACTGGGGTTTTCCCCATACTAGATGGATGGGCATAAGACTTGTGGCCAGGACAGGACCATTTATAGAGGAAGCAATCAGCCCGTTCTTTCCTTCTGCTGTTGGGGATCAAGAAGGAGCTACCTTCAGAAAACAGAGAATAGGAAGGTAAAGAAAAAATGATTTTTTTTTTACAAAAAAAAAAAAAATCTTTATTTTCCCACTATAGATGGGAAGGGTGTGTCACATAGGTGCAAGGCATGGGGTACCTATTTAGAATTCAGCTATGGATTTAGTTCACTGGTTGGCCTTGCAGCTTGGTTAGTCCTAGCAAGGCCTCACCCAAGCTTTCCCAAATTCCTTTAACTATCATGTCACCTAAAAAGTTCCAAGAGTTCCTCAAGTCTTCAGACCAAACTACTAAGTTCTGCAAAGCCTGACTAGGGAGGTTGGTAGACAAGGGTTGCTTCAGTGGACAAAACATGTCATGTTACAGAGGACCTCAGAACAGGGGTCCTTTCTTGGGTCTAATTTCTGCCAGCCGAAGCTCGTATTGGGCTAGGCTGACAGAGCCTGATTGATGCCAGCTGCAGACTTGACCAGCAGCAGAACAACGTCCCTGGAACATGGTCAGAAAGAACCCTGGTCTTTAGGAGTCATCCCATTGGAAGCAGCAAATCCCAGGCTACAGTTTAAGGACTCCAATATCGAGCTTTTATTCAGCTTTAAATAATACTTAACATCTTAATAACTTTTAGTCATCTGTTCTTTGACAGTTTCATACATGCATTAAAGCACGTCCTGATTGCCGTAGTCCCCATGCGCTCTAATCTCCTTCCCAACTTCATTGCCCCCCTCTTAACAATTCCCTTGCTGATATTCATGACTCCTGTGTTTCTTTGTTTTGGTTTTTGAGACCCACTGAGTTTAACCAGGGTCACCTGCCTGATCATGGGTTTGGAATTGTTCCCTGTAGCCTGAGAGGCACCTCAGTGGGCACTCAACTAAAGACAATGACAGCTCCACCCTCCAGAGTCCATGAGTATCCAATATTTCAGCAGGGTGCCATAGAGAATGTGGCCTACCCCACAACCCATGATTGAAAGCAGATACTTTGAGAAATAGACATTTCATAGACACAGCAGAGCTAGTTAAGCCCTTTCAGGTAGAAACACTACCACCACCACCACCACCACCACCACCACCACCACCACCACCACCACCAACAACAACGAGGACTGAAAAATAGGACAAGCAGATTTTCCTTGGGTGGATACTAAGTCCAGATCTCAGATTTAAGTACACACTGGCTCCTGGGGGAAGTTATATGAGGAGAACCATCACGTGACTTGTTCTCTTAGACTCTTGCTGGCTGAGAGGACAGGGGAATGAGCTAGCTGTTATCCTGTGCCAAGGACTTATATATCTTATCATTTAATTTTCTGTAATATTTGTGCGAAGAAGAGAATTTCAGATTGAGTTGATTTGTAAGAGAACTGAGTATCTAACAATTAGGGTGATTCTTCCAGGCTGCAGGTGATGAGGAAGGTGGCCGAGGATTCAAAATTTGACTTGACCCATGACTCCCACTCTGTTTCCCATGCTACACTGGTGACAATTGGGATAGGAGAGGGAAAACCTAAAAACTTTTTTCCCCAAGGATCCTCCTATGCAGAATAGATCTCTCTCTCTCTCTCTCTCTCTCTCTCTCTCTCTCTCTCTCTCTCTCTCTCTCTCTCTCTTTCTTTCTCTCTTTGTCATCTTTGTATTTGTCTTCTCCTCTGGACTTTGAACAAAATGGTTGCTAGGGACATGGGTACTTTATCATCTTTTATCCAGTACTAGGAATTCAACCTACAGCCTTGTGCATGCTAGGCAAACATTCTATTACTTAGCCAAGTCATCAAACCTTTTTGCCCTTTTTTTTTAAAAATCTTAAAGGCAGAGCACAGCTAAACTGCCCAGGGAAGCCTTGAACTCAGGATCCCCCTGTTGTAGCTACCTGAGTAGCTTAACAATTTATCGCCCTTATCTGAAACACATAACAGCATGATTGACATACATGCCTAAGCTTTTCACTGGTTGATTGAGTCACCATAAGCAGTTGGACCCCAGAAAGTACCCTGATGCAGGCATGCAGAATGTTCTTTGCAGACATGTATGTTTACTGATAAATGTTGACTCAGTTAAAAACCTCACATAAAAAAAAATAATGTCATAAATGGCTTGTGAGGTTCTTTGATATTTACACTAATTGTGTTATATAGTGCTGTATAGCCCTAAGGACATGGGAAACGTAAAAGAACAATATGTTTCCAGCTAGAGTGGTTATTGCTAGACTTTTCTGAATTGTACCATCTTCCCTTTCTTTCTTTAATCACCAGGATAGGACTTAGTTCCTGATGAGCTTTTTAGGGACTGGGGTGGGGTGAGACCTTCAGAGTCAGAAGGCAGCAGGCCAGGATACCATAAGTGGGCAGTGTTTAGGACTCCAGACTAGCATGGAAGGTGGTTAACCTGGAGCTCTATAGCAGTTATTACCCAGAAAGGAAGCATGCATATGCATGTGTGAGTGGGTGCATGCATGGATTCATACATGCATGCAAGTGCATGCTTTTGTGTAGTGCACATGTGTGTCTCTGTGTAAACAGAACACACTGAAGAAGAGGTGAAAATGGGGGCCTGTGGTTCACCAGGTTACGTAGCTACTATTATGCTGCCCAAATCTTGTGTGTATCTGTAAGTAGGCCTTCCTTCGTCTACTGACAGACTTCTTTAATTGAAAATATGAAGTCTGAATATATAAGTGGCTTGGGGAGACGAGCATCTATTTTGGTAGCATTTTCTGTCTGGACTACTTTCAGGAGAGAACCACGTGGTGGCACTGTTGCATCATATCTCACAAGCCCTTTGCCCACTGCCAGATTCCAGGTAAATTCAATTGCTAGGCAATAAATTGGGAGATGATGTTGGTTTAACCAGCGAACATTATGCTCATTTTTGGTACCACTGATTATGTTTTTTTCCGTGATAGAATACATTTCTACCCCTTGTTAGAACACTTGTGTAATTCCAGTAACAAACACGGACACAGTTTGAGATCAGGTTGCAGAGGCCTGGCTTTTCCCAACACTGCACTAATTGGTTTTGTTCCATACAGCCAACATCCGCTTGAGAAGAGTGCCTAGTGTTGTCATACAACAAGCTACCCACCCAGAAATAAGGTAACTGTCCAAAGCCCACTCAACATGGCTTTGCCAAGGTGGGATCCCAAATGAGGCCTTGTGACTTACACTGGTAGATTGATTCTCTTGGAGAAAACTCCGTTTGCCAATATAAATTTCTGCGTACAGATACTGTTTGGGGGCTGTGAAGTGTTCATCCATAAATGATATTGTTTGGGATCTTTTCTCCATTAGGAGTCCACCTCTGACAACACTCTTGAACTTCAGTCCTTTGGTTTCTGAGCATGTTGGTTAAAAAAAAAAAAAGGAGACTGAACTGAAATAGATTGGTGCACTGGAGTACCACAGGGGCTGGCACCTTCCCAAGGATGATGGGCTTAGAGCGGATGCTGAATGCCACTCAGTGGTTTTGAAGACAAGGTTATGGGTATTAAAGCTGGTCTAAGTGTGAAGGAGGTAGCTCTCTGTAGGGAGTCTAGGGGACACATGCCACTACCAGAGCTTCTCAGAGTTTATCAGAACTAGTCAGAGGGCTTGCTGGAACAGATCCCTGGGCCTGAGGCTTCAGCTTGCAATTCTGTACTGCAGAGTTATGGCTGAGAGTGAGCACTGATAACCATATCCAGTCATGTGGGGACACCCGTGAAAGAGTCTATATACAGCCCTTTCCTCTGTATGGAATGTAGAAAAATGCTGATTCATGGAGTGAGGATTTATATCAGGGTCTAATGATGAGGATTCAAACACAGGTCCCATATGGGAGAGGCTGGTTATTTAAGAGGCCAAACATCTAAATTCACAACCATCTGTAACTCCTGTTCCTGGGGATCCGCTCCTCTGGCATCCATGTGTGCCAAGCACTCCCTTGGTGCATAGACATATACACAGGCAAAACACTCATACACATAACATGAAATATACATTTGAAGTTTATTTATGTCACTGTTTATGCAAGTAAGATATTTGATACAAGGCTGTTTGATTTAGGGTTTTCTCCTTCTTTTCTTTTTCTCAGTTTCTGGGTACACCCGAGATCACCTTGTACAATACAAAGCACCATAACTACATGAATTAACGTTACAGGGAACTCATCAGGACAAGCCTTCTGGATCTGTTAGACTGTTCAATTTGTTCAGCAGTATCACTATTAGCTGATTAACGTCACTGGGAAAGTCCATATTTGCATAATGTATCTAGAATACAGGACAAAGCCCTGGACAACTCCCAGAATCATCTCTAGCACCTTGTCCAGAATGGCAGTGTGAGCTCTGCTCTCCTCCGGAGCTCCCTCATTCGGACTCTGCAAAGACAGGGGTACAGCAGAGATTCCCACATGATAGGTAAGCACTCCGTGTCTGAGCTACACCCAGTCCATTGTTAACACTTTTTAAAGAGACAATGCACTGAGAGTTGATGACACGCATTTTGGCTTAGGGAATGAGTGTGGTCCAAATCATGGGGTCATCTGGATCCATTTCTGGGTCATTTAGCTCTTGATTTGAAGATATTAAGGCTCCAATTACATTTCTGCCCACGAGGAGTTGTACAACCCAGGGCGGCTTCTTTCACAGAGACATAGTTTTTCCTTCTGTGAAATGCATTTGAAAGTCTGGGCTTCATAAATCCCACCGTTTGGTATGATTTGATATGATTTTGGTCACATTTTTTATGGAGATACCCTCAGTCCTTATCAGATTCTGATTGGGAACTCTGCCGCTAAAAGTTTTAACCTTGGGTTTTTCTGAAGAGCACACTCAAATCTGACCTTGCGTTTGCGCAACGATGCTAATAACATTCTCAAGTGGGCTTTTACTGTACCTGTGAAATAGATCTCTTAGCTCTTTCGGTGTTATGCAGACAACGATTATGAATCATACCACAAAGGGAAATAAACTTCATAAGCAACAGTGAGAAGTGTAGAAAAAAAAATCAATGGCCCAAGAAAGGATAAAGTCACAAAAAAGACTGATTGTATCTCTGCCAGAAACTGGGTTTCAGTGCTAGACTGAGAATTGATCTGATTTCAAGTGATAGGTCCTCACTAACTCAATTCACATGAAACTGATCCAAAAACTGGAATGCCGATGGGAGTTTTTTAAAACGAGAAAGAACTTCTGCCCCCTCTCCAGTTGGCACTACATAATCAATTGGTGGTTTGTTAAGTGGGGATTCAGAGCCAAAGGAGACAGAGTTTTCAGGAATATGTCTTTTGAGTCAAGGTGAGATTCCAATTAGCAAACATCATTTGATTATACTTCTTTAGAGAATGTGGGCATGCTTTTTTTCTCTTGTTTGTCTGTCAGTAGGCATCCTTAATTCTCTCTCTCTCTCTCTCTCTCTTTTTTTTTTCCCAGGAGCATGGTTCACCCTGCTCCCAGATATGCTTTAAAAAGCCAATTATTTTTGTTTGTGAAAATATTCTTGGCCACCATTGTGTGCATTTTCTATTCACAATGCCCTTTAGATTGTTAATGCGTGTTCAAGCAACTTCTGTATCTAACCTCATATAACCCGATGCTATGCATCATTATTCTTGAATTTCTTTCAACTATTTCAATGAAATAGAGGCCTTTCGTTCAAGTAAACGTTTTTGTCAGTTGTTCTCATGGTAAGAGATGTGTATATGAGAAGTTTCTTAATCTGTAGCCTGAAGAAATTCCTGAGGATGCTTCTTGCCTCCTGTAGTTGACCAGGTCTTCCTCTGCCTCCGTGAGACAAGCAGATGCCTTACTAGTTTGGAGATCCTTACTACCCTGCTTATCCCACATATCCTTAGCAAGAGAGTTCAGCAGAACTTAACACCTAAGGAGACATTTTATAAATTTTGAATCAGAAGTTGTCATGAAACCCAAAATATCGAGGCGGGGATATATGCCAAGAATGTACATCTTCACAAGCTGATATTTTACACAGTTACACAAAAATATCCAAAGACATTTTCAAGGTAATCTGTTCAGCCACTTCTGCCTAACATACCTATGTGATTCGATTTTGAAAAAGTATTTACCCAGTTGGCCAGAAACACACAGTGGAGAAAAAGAGAGAGTTCACGAGGCCTCATTCTTAGGAGTCTAGCGATACAAACTAAATCTGAAGCAGAACATTCTGGGAGTTTGAAACAGGACACTAGATACATTCAGCTTCCCGGCCTTTTCGTTTCATGCAATCATCCCTGATTTTGTTAAAGCCAACTAGGAAGTTGATCTGTGTTAACAGGTGAGGACTGCTTCCTTAGCCCCTTCCTCCTCTTCCTCTGCCTGTTTCCCACCCTTGACTACAGACCTGCGCCAGCACCTCAGGCCATTGCCTCTGGGCACTGTCCTTCAATCTGCTGTAAACACCAGTGTGCTGGAAAACTTGCAAAATTTATTCTGTCCAAGGCAAACATAATTGACTGTGGTGTCATATATGATCTATCCTGTCTGGTATTTGCATTTTAACAGAAAAATATCAAAAGAATACTTTTCTGTTTCTAGAATTTTAGAGCATAAAAATATGGTAGATGGGATTTTGAGGCGAGATGGTAGGGGCCTGGATAGCTGTGGGCCTCTGTCTCATTAGATTAGAGGTTGTCTCGAATTCCTAAGTTTGCGCTTTCTGCCTTTGTTTCTGAGTGTGTAGTTGATATAAATAACGCAAGGGTTCCTGCCACTCCTTTGAGATCAAGCATGCTTTAACCTCTGGAGCTGTTTTATAGTAATTAAGTGATAAACTTCTCTGAAGTTTGTGTATGTATCTACAGCTTTTGCCCTTGATTAGCAAGGGAATGAGCTGAGGACTTAATTATCCATTGAAGTTCCTAGGTTTAACTTTACATCAGTAGCTATACAGAGCAGAAGTAAGAAGGGTAACTTTGCTGGGCATGGTAGTGCACGCCTTTAATCCCAGCACTTGGGAGGCAGAGGCAGGCGAATTTCTGAGTTCAAGGCCAGCCTGGTCTACAAAGTAAGTAAGTTCCAGGACAGCCAGGGCTATACAGAGAAACCGTCTCGAAAACCAAAACAAAACAAAACAAAAAACAAAACACACAAAAAACCAAAACAACAACAAAAAAAAGGGAACTTCTACCCACTGGTGTGTGACACATGTGTAGTTTTGATTTTATGCAAATTGGAGATTAGTCCTTTCATTTCTAAATCCTATGCCAGGCTCTGCTGCAAGCTGACCTTATGGAAGAGTCTAGGCTTGGCTGTCCACGGGGTGATGAGTGACTCTTAGCCCAGTAATGCCTTCACAATCAGCCACTTGGCTTTGCTCAGACAGGTATGGTTGAATGCCCTAACTTAGCTATATGCATGGGATTTGGTTGTGTCTCATCACTGGGAAACATACTCAGAAATAGCACCTGTGTTTATAAAGAAGAGCTTTCTCTCCCCTCACTCAGCAAACGTTTAATGTAGTTGATGGATTATATATTCACCGAGAAGTGAATTATATATTGAAGGCAATATTAAGATTGACAAGAAATAGTTTTTGTCCTCCCAGAGATTAAAATAAGGACATATTGGCAAACAAACAGAATGATATAATGTAATTGATTGTTTTGGGGAAAGGTTTTGCAAGAGGTGTTTTGTTGGGCCTTGAGGAATAGATAGGAGTTAGCCAGATGGAGAGACCAAAGACTATAGTGGAAAGAAGCAACTCCATTAAAGCTGGAATCTGAAATGTGCTCCCACAAGGCTCATATACTCAGTGCTGTTCTCTGGTGGTGAGATTTTAGGAGGCTGTGGCACCTAAAACTGGGCCCTCTGCCAGGAGCAGGCCTGTGAGAGCTGCACCGGTTTGCTGGCATCACCCTTAGATACAGTAAGACACACTTCAGCAAATGCAATCAGTCCAGACAGCACACTAAGCATTCCAGAATCCTTCTGACTTGGATTCTTTCCCTCTCTGCTCTGGAATTCATAAACACAAGGAACTTCCTAGGTTTAAGCTTACATCAGTAAGTATTGGAGGAAGAGTGGTGCAAGGGGGCAGTAAGGGAAGGACTTCAGGGTTTCTATTAACCCTGGTACCAAACTATGCTAGCTTCTTCCTGTTGACCAGCATATGAACAAGCTCCTCCTTCAGCTTCTGGCAGTATGAACTGAAGCACTCTAGGCTTTCCTTACTACAATGGACTAGAACTTTTGTCACCATTAGCCAAAGTGAGTCCTTCATCCTTTAGGTTGATTCTACCAGGCATTTCATCATAGTTATGGGAAAAGTGACTAATCCCTACCTAAACTATTTGGAGCACAATGTTGATGATCCATGGATGGCATAGAACACACACACAGAATGCTGGAAGATGAAATTGTAGACAAGTGTCAAAAGAGCGCTTGTAGACAAGCAAAGAAGTTTAAAATGTAGCCACTGGACAAAAGGGAGCCTTCAGATAATTTCATCTGGGAAGGAGATGAGAAGGAGGTTATCCAGCCAAAACCTGAGAAAAAAGTGTGTGAACGTCGTGAGCGGTGGCTTGAAGAAGCAGTGGTGGTGAGTGAGCAGGGAGGATGATGTCATGGTCCAGGTAGGAGATGAGGGGATCCAAACCTAGACATTTGAGGTGAACGTGAAGGACAGGGGGACAAATTGAGAAGGTCATTAGTACAAATGGGACAAATGATCTTAAAAACAGATCTAAATGTAAGGGCAGTATGGCTGTTTCCTCAGGGAGGGGGAGAGACACAGAGATGCGGAGAGAAATTTCTTTAAATTAAAGGCTTGCATAATATATTTTAGACTTACCTCATCTTTGGACACCTATAAGTCTCTTATTGGGAAACACATGACTTGATCTTAAATTATAATTTTTCTGTATCTTGGAAATGAAAATACAAAATGATGCTCAGGAGTTATGTTATTCTTCTCCTCTTGTTGGTAATCTTGAGAACATGAGATAAAGATTAGATACCAGCCCTACCATGAGGAGAAGGGGTCCTTTATCTGTCATATTCCACAATCCATTCAGGGAGGTAGACAGGTCATTAAAGTGCACTGGACTCTGGTGAGCTACCACTCAGACATAACAGCCTGACACAGCACAGTAGGATGTGTTTTGGATAATGTATTGAGACTTAGATGTGGAGTAACATGGTTAGACTTGCATAGGAGAAAGAGCTCAGCAGACTGTAGGATAGGTTGGAGAGAGCTTGAAGACCAAGGGGGCAAGCACTTAGTTGGAATAGCAGCAATGTTTGGGCTGTGAATATTGCTCTATGAGATTATCAGAAGGGATTGTGCCTTCTGAGTTCTGGAAGTCTTGCTCACTTGCAACAATGCCTTGGGGATCCATGTCATGATGGACTTTGGCTTTACATAGTCATTTACTAATGTCTTGATTATTTATACCTCTATTTGTAATGAGAATATGTGACAAAGCCTGGATACTAGCCCCACTGTGAGAAGACAGAATAGAGATGGCAGTAAGGGAAGGGTGGAGCTTCTGGCTCCACTATGTTCATAGCAGCCTTATTTATAATAGCCAGAAGCTGGAAAGAAC
>NC_034592.1:85592516-85606774 GCF_900095145.1 Mus pahari | reverse complement strand
TTTTACATATATTAAAAAAAAAAAAAAAAAAAAAGGGAAGGGTGGAATAGCTGCTACCCTCGGAGCATGTTTTCCTGGGTATTGATGGGAGGAGCTTGCATAAGGCTTCCAAAATGCCTTTGGAAGCAGCAGGATGCAATATGAGGAAGCTATATGGCTATGGATGGTAAGTGGAAAGAAACAACCCTAGATTCTTTTTTTAAATCCAGGCTAGATTTTATAACGGTGGTAATAGTAACAACGACAAATTGTATTCCTCTAAGGATTGGACAACAGTATGAGGAAAATGAAGCTCCGGAAATTGATAACAAATAAAGTCAGATGACAAGTGGTAGAACTTGCCTTTCAACCTGAGCAGCCAGGCTTGAGAATCTGAGCTGTACTCCAGATTTTATCAATAAGTGAAGAAATGTGCCTATATGTATTTGGATTATGCTTTAGTTTTTTAATCTTTCAATTACGTGCATTTCCTTATCTTCTAAACTCCAAAGCAAATCGCTCCAAGTGTAATGTGTTGTTTATAGGAAAGGGAATGACATTTTCCTTGTGTTTATGAATTTCAGGTGACAACAGTAAGCAGGGAGGGAAAGAATCCAGGACGGAAGGATGCCTAGTGTGCTGGCTGGACCTTTGGGATGAACTGATTGCATTGGTTGAGGTGTGTCTTACTGTATCTAAAGGTGATGTCAGGGAACTTGTGCCTGCTCTCACCAGCCTGCTCCTGGCAGTGGTGGGTAGTGAAAGCCAAGATGAAAGAGGAGAGAATTAGAGGCAACTGAGACCTCACGCAGCCATGCACCTGGGAGATGAAAAGGTGAGCCTTGTTTGAAATTGCATCTCCCGGGCCCACTTCAGTGCGAGCGTTTTCAGAGGGCCTTGTGCTGCACACTCTTTCCTTTATTTTAAAAGCTAAAACATTGATTTTTCTAGAGACAAGAAACTCACCTTAGTTGTGAACTAATGCCTCAGTTGAATGTAGGGATCAGTGTCTCCATGGCGTTCTAACCCCTGGGCAGTGTTTCATAGCAATTACCTGTACAACCAGTTGCTATAGTTACCTATTGTCTATGCTTCAAGAGGGAAAAGATCTAGCCTTACTAGTTAGCAGAAGAAATATGTACTGAGGTTTGATAAGAAAGAGTGAGACACGCAGACATTTTTTTCTTTGCAAACAGCCATCTAGCCACAAAGTGGAGAGTAGTTAGCCCAGCCAGAGCCAGAGATCAAGACCTTTCACCCCTCCTTTTCAATGTGAACCATCCTAGCTCTTGCAGGGCAACATGAAACAGCCCTGTTTATAGCAAGTGACCACATTTCCATAGTTGAAAGGGATTAGACCAGAGCACCTGACCCAGGATGGGGCAATTGAATTCTGTCCCTTTGAAACTGGGACTAGAGTTTTTCCAGTTTGTCTATGGATACATAGGAGGCATTGTGGACCGCCTTCTCTTCTGTGGAAAGAAAAGACAAAACATATTTGTGTGGGGGAGAATGAGCCTATTTGCCTAGGGAGAAGAAAAGCATGAAGGTTTTCTTTAGTTCCTGATGGTGTCTGTACCTCCTGCCTTAGACCCTTTGTTTCTTCTTACTTTTGTTCTCATCATTCTCATTCTCATTCTCATTCTTGTTCTCTTTCTTCTTTTCCTCCTCTTACTCCTCCTCCTTCTTAATTACATTTTTATTCTCTCTCATGAACGTGAGTTTCTATTTCTTTTTGATAAAACTGATACTTTGCTCCAGCAAAGGTTCTCTTCCAAACTGCTGTTATGGGCTAAATTGCTTCCTTCAAGTGCATGTGTTGAAGTTATAAGTCCTAGGACCACTGGATGTCAATGCATTTGTAGCCTGGGTCTTTGGAGACCTAATTAAGTTTAGGTGCAACTGTGGTGGATGGATAAACTAGTGTGAATTGGGTGTTTAGAAGAAATTAGGCCACAGATGTGAGACTGGAGACAAAGGGAAGAAGCCCACATAAAAGCCAAGGTGAGCACCCTTAGAAAAAATACACCTCCGTGGCACCCTGGTCTCAATTGGCTAGCCTGTCAGAATCTCAAGGTAGTAAACTTCACTTAAACTACCCAGTCTTTATGGAAGCTCTAGTATGTTGATGCAGCTGCCATACAAGTTGTGAGCTATACCTCAGTCTCTGGCACCTATGTATGGAAATTCAGACAAGGAGTCAATTCTGAGTTTTTTTTCCTCATGGTGATCCACAAAGACAAGAGTGAAAAGATCTTTTATTTCAGCTAAAAAGTAAGGCAATACTTGGCACTCAGGACCCTGAGTGAGTGCCATGTTAGAAGAATACATCTTCTTAATGCCCCTGCTTGGCATAAATTAAAGTTATTCACTTCATGTCCTTTCAAGAAAGATGCCTGCTAAGCTTTAGTGCCAGGTAGGAAAATGATTCTTGTTGTTGTTTCTTCTTCCTAATTGGAATGGATGAATGCTCTTCCTCCAGTTCTTTCCAGCTCCAGTGAAAATGAAGTGAGTCCCTTCCCAGAGAGGCCAGGGACTTTCACATTTCCCTACTTGCCCTTGAGGGCTCAGGTCAGAGTCTGCAAAGGCATTTTTCATCAATTATCAGCACATTAGAGAATTATGTAAAGGAAGCTCCCTAGATCCTACTTTTAATAGGGACAGAGTATTTACTGAAATACCATTGAGACTCAGAAAACGTTGAGAGGAGAGGTGAAGGCCAGCAGAAGAAGATGTGGATTTAATTGAATAGCTGTGGCATTTAAAAGGTCACCAGCCAGAGCCAAGGTGCAAGGGAAAAGCAGATAGTGTGTAGACTCACATAGCATCTGTGCCAACAGACACAGCTACTGTAAGGGTATCAGCCTTTGTATTCGGGCTGCATGGCATTCTTTCTCCTTTCAAGGAGAAAAGCCTGACACTTGGGGCAGTTTTTATTTGCTCATGAAGGAGTACCAATGGCTACCACCCAAGCAGCCATAGTCAAGATAGGTTTCAGCTTAGGAAGTTATGAGTATTGGAATATTATCTTTTTGCAGGATTTCATAGAGAAATGCTTTCATAAGAAAATCAGAGGATGCTTTCAGATTTTTAATGAAGAAATACCAAATAAGGATGATCAATAAATGAATTCATGGGTGTTGTATATGTGTTTGCTGTAGATGAAACCAGAATATGCAAATGGGTAGTGTCTGGTTCAAGTGGAGCTTGTGAGAGCTTTTGTTTAGCTCAGCTAATCAAAAAATATCTGAGCTAAATATTTAAGAATAGAGAGTTCACATATTATTTTGAAAAGTCTCATGTTTACTTCTTTTGTAAACCCCATGGGCATCTCTGTTTGACTCTAGTATGAAGACTGGTACTGGCTCAGTGGCTGCCAGCCTGGCCTTAGTGGCTATTGGGGAATTGAGACCAGGCTACATAAGCTATATTAAAGAATAGGCCAGGAAATGACCTATAAGCCAGCAAGAAGTCAGTGGCTGTGATCCACCCCTTTAATCCTGGTACTCAGGAGGCAGAGGCAGGTGGGTTTCTGTGAGTTCCAGGCCAGTTTGGACTACAGAGTGAGTTCTAGGACAGCCAGAGCTGCAAAGAAACCTGTTTCAAAATACAAATACAAATGTAGAAAACAATAACAACAACAAAAAAAACAACAAAAACTAAACCAAACAAAACACAAACAAAGCTCCAATAGTCAGCAAGTGCGAGAACTTTAAGATCATCTTTGTCTTATAAGTGGTGGTGGTGGGGCATGAGTATCATCGAACAGGGGTGATGTGGTACAGGGTACCATCGTGTACCATGATGAGCCCAGAACAAACTGTGATTACAGACATGTTTCCTAGAGGAATGGAGCAGCCTGCATCCCTGCAGAGGATAAAGTCACTCTCTCCCTAAGCTGACTCCCGAAAAAGGAGAACTGCTTGCTGTTCTTGGCACCTTTGGGGGGAGGTGGAGGGAGTTGAAGGGTGAGGTATTTCATCAAACTTGTAGCTTACTCCTTTTAAGGAAAGGATGAACAGTCTAGACTAAATGACCCTTGGAGATCCCTGTTTGTCATTCTCCCTGTTTTTGTCAGCCACTTAAGCCACAAGTGTCCAAAATGATGCTCACTCCAGCACAGCTGGCTCTTCCTGGTGTCATCTCTGAATATAGCAGCCTTGTCTGTTGAGATTCAAAACTCACTGACCTCTGTCTCATTGCTTGCCACTCTCCTCATTAAGAAAGTTCTACCCAACGAAGCCCTGCCAGGTTTTCATGGCAATATCTGTGAGTCTTCGCACTCCTCTCTGGCTTTACTGATCTCCAGATATTACTGCCATTGCTTTGACTGGTGCAGTGGTAAAGACACCCTGTTTTCCAGCAAGACACCCTGTTTTTCATGCTCTTCTTGCCCTGCTACAAACTTTTTTTTAAAAAATAAGACAAAAAGAGCATCTTTATAAAATCCCAAATGGCCCCCTTTCCTCTTTGTTTCCAATCAGTTCAACAGCTTCTCATGGATCTCAAAATCCAAACCCATATTCTTTCACTCACACATCTTAGAAAAATCTTAGTGTTAGTTAGTTCTTTAGCTTTTAAAAAAATTATAATATAATTAGATAATTTTCCCCTTCTCTTTCTTCCCCCCCCCCCAGACTCTGTCACATACTTCTTGTTCCTTCAATTTCATGGCTTTTTTTTCTATTAATTTTTTTCATATACATATTTGTATGTGTCTATACAAATGCAGTCCTAAATACATAAATATAATCCGCTCTGTCTCTATAATGTTATTGTACGTTTGCTTTCAGAGCTCACCATTTAGTGTTGATGTGCTTTTCCCTGGGACAACCGTTTCTCCCTAGCTCAGCATTTTAGTTGCCTGGAGTTCCATTAGCTCTTTCCCTGCCTTGCAAGCTTGCTTTTTTCCCCTGCAAATACATCTCATAGGAAAGTCAGTCACTCTAGTTCCTAGCCCAAAATGTAAGTTGGAATATGTTTCTGTGAGGAATACAGTGACACATGATTTTGCTTTCTCACTAAGTGATACTTGATTTTTAATTTGTCCTTTTAGTTCTTGCTGAAATCACAGCAGGCAGTCCCAATTTCTCCTGCTGCTTAAATATCAGCAGCACATCTTTACTTAAAACTGATAGAAGCAATTGCTGCATGCGCTTGAACAGGATAGTGATAAAGTGGCCTAGTGCCAATTTGAGGATTAGTCTTCCAGTTCTTCCAAAAGCAAACTTTAGGACCATCCTGTTTGGTGCTTTAGTTATATGAGCTGTCTGATTTTCACAAGACTGACCTCCTGTGAGTCCAAGTCTTTTTGGTGTCTTTTCAGGTCAGATCCAGACTTCTGGTTAGCCGTTATGTAATGATTAGTATAGATGGTTAGTAGAGGCATAGTGTCCCACGTGACAGGCACTAGCTATATGTTGTTTGAATGTGTTAAAATGAAGTGAAATTAAAGGTTCAGTTTCTCAGTTTCAGTAGTAGGAAGACTCTAAAAGATCACAACGTGTATGTGACGGCATTCCTCTGTTAGCTGTGGAAGTTCTGATGGCTGACACTCCTGAGATGATCCACATAGCCAGGGTCTTTGACATATGTGATAATGTGGTGAGACACAAAAGGCAGTTGAATTAAAAGAAGGTACCCCTCTGGGAGCAACCAAAGCACGGAGTGACGGAGCACTCGGAACATGGAGTGAGGGAGACTGGGGATTTGGATAGTTTTTCTCCAATATGGTATGAGCACCTATGTGGCCACAGAGGATTGAGTGGTCTCAGCTCACAGAAAACTCAGTCTAAAGGCTTCCCTTTGTCATAGGTCTCAGACCATTGTGAAGGAAAGAAATGAACAGTGCTCACTGTGGGAGTAAGAGGAGAAGGTTCAGTGATGTGGTACCCTTCCAAAACTCTCTGCCGGACAGCTCTACATCTGATTTTCTGAAGTAGCTTTTCATTGTAATAGGATTTTATGCTTCAATCTCATTCTGTCCCACTTGCTTTTTCTTTGTTCTACCTCTGAGGCTCTAGATCAAAGAACAATTCTGATTTGATAGGTAGCTGATCAGATTATTTTAGATTATCTCAGCCTGCAATTATTCCAGATGATGATGTTATTAACAGGCCATATGTGTTAATGACTCACTGTGTTCTAGTGTTTGTCCTAGTAGCTTTAGACATTTGATCTTATTTGATAGTTATGAAAATCTCTGAGATGGTTACAGAATGGTAAAGGTTTTATCTCCATTCTAATGCTAACACTTGTCAGCTGTACCTCTATCTCTTAATTTAAAAAAGTTCACAGTATCTTTTTTATTTTGGGGGGTATTAGGGTTAATTGAATGACACAGGGGCCACTTAAAACAATATTTACACACAAATTTTATTTATTCCCAATACTTATTACTATTACCTCTGGCTTTACTTATGTGGAAATGTGAGTTTAAGAATGTTAAGGAGAAAAAAAAAATGATGCATTATGTGCTGCCTCCTGGTAATAAGTCATGGTAACAAAGAAGTCTGTTGCACAGACAGAAAAAATGGAAGAGCATTGGCAGTTACAAAGAGGCTAATAGGCCAGCTGCATAGTGCAGAGCAACATTTCAGTAAGGCATTGCAAAAGAACAAGCAAGAAGTGGTTGGAGTGCAGGGCTCTCTGGTGTGTGGAGAGAACTGGAAGCCTCACCCAGAAGGGTAATCCAAGCATTCCTGGTGAAAGGCACTCATAGTCCCGTCCATGGTCCAAGTCCACATTCTAGCAAGCCTTGAATCCAGGGGATCCAGTAAGACTCTTATTCCTACTGTGTGATAGATCAGCAGTGGAGAAAGGAAGTCCTTTGTCATTCCCCATCTCTCCTGAACTGTGGCTAAGTAACACCTTGAGAAGAAACCCGTTGTTGAAGAGTGAGTTAAATACTGACATGCTGAAAAATTGGGGTAACAAGGGACTTTGCTCCAGTAGCAAAGGTATGTAGTAGTTTATCTCTTAGTGACTAGGAAACATAGCTGTGGAGTCTATGGCAGCAGTGTCACTGGAGCTACATAACTGTCACAAAGCTCATGGCTGACAGGACAGAAAACTGAAGTCTCAGCAGCATACGTGGCTTCCACAGCCTCATCTACTGAGCATGGTGTTCAACAAGGAACAGGTGCACCTGCATGGGTCTCAGTGCCCTATTTTCCTCTTATACTTTAATGTGGTCAGGGGACACTGTCTGTACAGAACAGCAGTCAACCTGAGTGTGCTGACTGGGGAGTCTGAAAAGTGTCAGTGAGCCTTCCTGCCTGTCTCCCTGCCTCTCAGACTGCAAGGCCAAGTATGGCCAACAGAGACGTGTAGTATGCAAAGAAGGACATTTCTAAAGGGAAGAGAACTCTAGTGGATACCTGACACTTGATGGGTCAGAGTTCAAAAGCAGTCTACATGATAGAAAAGACAAGAGTCCATTTTCAGAGGACCCAGAAAGAAGAGACTGCAACATTTCTTTTTTTCTTTACATTTGGACTTTACTTTTACTACATTATTACTGTTTTCTTTATTTGTTATTTTAAGACAAAATTTTTATTTTTATTCCCTTTATTATACTTATATAATAAATTAAGTTCTCTTTATTTTGAAAGAACTTAAAAAACACTCTGGCTCTTTTATTCCTTATTTGTAATACTCTTTTCCATTCTTCTATACTTTCTTAATTTGAACATGATATTCTCTGATTTTTCCCTGAAGCTTAATTTCATTCATTTACTATCTTTCTATGGTATTTTCTATTTTCTGTTCTATGGTCCTTGGTTGGGTAGGAGTTGGTTTGTGTTTATGTGAATTGTTTGCCTGTGTCATGTTCATTTTGGTTTTCCTGCTGCTGGTGAATTTCCTTCTCATTGAAAATTACTAAGGATTAGCCCCTGAAGGGTGGTATGCTTATTGTGAAAATACTCAAATAAAATCTCAGGTGATATTCAATTGCAATACTAATCACAATCTAGAGAAAAAAAGACAACACAAGGGATTGTAACAAAATCCCTTGATTTTGAATTACAAAATCCAAAGATTCTGAAATTGCTGAAACGTCAGATGAAGAATCAAAAATTTTCTTTTAAAAATATTCAGTGATTTCAAAGATGAAACAGGCATGGGATGAATAAAGGAAATGATTTCAAGATGTCAACAACAAAGCCATAGTACAGAAGAGAAATTCAATAACATGGTTGAGAAACCCAACACAGGAATTGAGAACTTGCAAACAAAAAACAACCAAACAAATGTTGAAATATAAAAGCTCAATCATATTTAAAAAAATCCAGCTGAAATCATCAGCAATGAACTAAATCCATCAAAAGAGAGAATATCAGGGACAAAAGGCAAGGGTTAAGTACATTCTACATTTAGACAGCAATAAAGGCAGAAAAATAAAACCAAAAGGAGGACAAGAGGGGATGAGGAGGAGGGGGGGAGGAGGAGGACTATGATGATGAAAATGATGACAGTGACCATGACAACCCAACAAGTAAGGCTACAAAATCCACAAATTCTTAAGTATGCAAAAGTAAACCCAACACAGTGTCCATGGCGAAGAATAAAGAGCTGAAATTCAAAACCAAAGATGTAGAAAACCTATTCAATGAAACGATAGTAGAAATTTTACCAAATACAGGAAAAGAAATGGACATCTAAGCATGAGAGATTGTGCTTGTTAGGCATAATTACACAAGCGTTTCTTTGTAGAATATAGTTAAAATGCTTAAACGACAAAACAAATAACATTAAAAGATGCAAGAGAAAAATGCTAACTCACAAAGAAAACTACACTAAAATAACATTGAACCTTTCAGTAGAAACCTTCAAATTTAGAGAATTATAGAATATCTACCTCCCTTCCTTCCTTCCTTCCTTCCTTCCTTCCTTCCTTCCTTCCTTCCTTCCTTCGTTCATTCCTTCCTTCCTCTTCCTCCTCTTCCTTCTTCTTCTTGTTCCCCCTTTTGTCTTTTGGTTTTTCTTTTCTTTTCTTTTTTTTTTTTTCAAGATAGAGTTTATCTGTGTAGCCCTGGGTGTCCTGGAACTGTTTCTGTAGATCAGGCTGGCCTCAAGCACACTGAGATCTGCTTGTCTCTGCCTCCCAAGAACTGGGAGTAAAGGTGTGTGCCATCACCGCCTGGTGGAATACTATATTTCAAGTCTTGAAAGTAAATGACTTTAGCCAAGATTACTCTGTTCAACAAAGCTACATTTAAAAACTGATGGGGAGATAAAACACTAAAGACAAGCATAACTAAAGTAATCCATGACCAAGTCTACATTGTAGGAGATACTTAAAGGAATCTTACTTAAGTATCCTTTAAAGGAGAAGAAATCCCCTCTGTACTTCTAAGAGGCTCTGACAGAACCTGACTGATACAGATGTGTACGCTTGCAGCCAACCATAGGACTGAGCATGGGGGCCACAACAGAGGAGTTAGGGGAAGGACTGAAGAAGCTGAATCAGTTTTCAACCCCATATAAAGAAAAACAATATCAACCAATCAGACCTCCCAGAGCTTCCAGGGACTAAACCAAAAACCAAAGAGTACACATGGAGTACATATGGCTCTAGCTGCTTATATAGCAGATGATTGCCTTATCTGGCAGCAATGGGAGGGGAGGCCCTTGGTCCTGTGAAGACTTGATGCCCCAGTGTAGGGGAATGCTACGGCAGGCAGTAAGGTTGGAGTGGGTGGTTGGGTGTGTGAGCACCCTCATAGAAGCATGGGAAGGGGGATGGGATAGATGGTTTGTAGAGGAGAAAGTGGGAAGGGGGAATAACATTTGAAATATACATAAATGAAATAACCACTAAAAAGAATTCATTATAAAAAAGGAAGAAGAAAGCCACAGAGAGTATAGGAAAGAAAGAAATTTCATGAAAATGATAGATATATAAAGGAGATTAGGAAAGCATTAATCATGTCACTCTTAGGACATCAGAAAGCCCCTAACATGAATGGGAGAGAAAGAAAAAAGTGAAAAAACAGTTGACTAGTCAGGAGACAACTAACAAAATTACAGGGATTAGAAAACCCTGCTCAGGATTAAAGAGGTGGCCCAACAGTTAAGAACACTGGCTGCTCTTCCAGAGGTCCTAAGTTCAATTCCCAGCTATGACATGGTGGCTCACAACCATCTGTAATCAGATCTGATTCCCTCTTCTGGTATGCACGAAAGCAGGGCACACACACACACACACACACACACACACGCACGCACGCACGCACACACACACACACACACACACACACACCCTATTTGAAAAATTCCTCTCGATTTTAAATGTAAATGTTGTTACTTCTCCAATTAAAAGACATAGATTAGTTGCACACATAAACAAAACAGGATGCATTGTTTGTTGTTTTGAATAACATGCTTTACTAGCAAATACACAGAAACTGGGAGTGAAAGGAAAAAAAATCTCCATGCCAATGAGACAGCTCAAACTAAGCTGGAGTTTTCTGATAAAGTAGATCTCAACTCAAAACTTGTGAGATAAAGATGATAAATCATGTTTTTAAGGGAACCATACATAAGGAAAATATGAGAATTGCACCTGGGAGTCAAAGCATTTAATAGAGAATTTCAGGTATTCCAAATGAGGATGGCATGAGTGTAATCTGTAGGGAGAAAAGAGATTCAAGAGACTGGACTTGTAGCTTCAAAACAAAGAGGTATGGTGAAGGAGGGTTCATACTTTTTGACTTGGTGCTCACTAAGTTCCAGAATTACAAAATCAAAGATTGGCTCCTTTATTTAAGAAGTTTGAAAGAGATAAATGAACAGCATTAATAAATATATATAGAATGTTAGATACATTTTTATAGAAGCAACACATATAATATCACCATGAATGGCTCTAGTATTTCTGGATCTAGATACTTGGTAGATGATGTCTTTAAATATATGGAAAAATGAGGGTTGGGGAGATGGCTAAAAGGGCAAGAGCCCTTGCTGTACAAACATGAGTACTTGAGTTCACACCCCAACAGTGGGATAAAAATCTAGGTGTGGCCACCTATGCACATGTAACCTTGTGTTTTGTGGCAAGGGTACAGACCCAAGTATCTGTGGGGCTTATTGGCTGCCAGCCTACATTCTTGTTCAAAAAGAGATTATGTCTGAAGGCAATAAGGTGGCAAGTGATAGGGTGATGTCCTCCGGTAATCTTTGTACGTGTTCACTGAGGCACATACAGATGTATACACACATGAGCATGTATCACACTCATATATCATACATACATTTACATAGCACACACACACATGCACACATGCACATACACACGCACACACACAGGAAAAATGCTGGAGGTTTTTAACATGTTGGTTTTGATGTTTGAGAAGCTTTTGGAAAAAAGTACAATCTAGCTGTATATAAGTCATAATCCAACACATCCTGGGCTTGTGAGAGTTACAACAAAGGGGAAACATTAATTGTCTTGAAAAATAATCCTGCCGAAACAACTTTCAAAGTTTTAAGAAATATATATATGTATGTGTGTATATATGTATATATACACACATACCCATGTATATGAACACACATATATACATGCATACATATATAGGCATCTTTACCTCCTACAATCCTGACTTGAATCTTAAAAGTTCTTCCCACATTAATTATGAGAGTTCTCCCTATTCACCCTGGAAACTTCTGATTCAATTATCTTTATACAAGTAGGCGTCGAATGCTAAGCTCATTTGTTTTCATTTTGCAGAGAAGAAGCATCTCAGCATGTCTTGGAGTTAGCATTGCCCTCTGAAGGTCGTATGACCTGTACCTTTCTAATGACCTCCACCTAATATGCTTAATATGGATTGCACAGTAATTTATGATAAGTGAACCTTTTCACAGGCGTTTCATGGCTGTAAAGATTAATGAAAGCCATGTTCAAATTGGTGTAATGGAAACAACTGTCTTGGAAACAAGTTTAACACAAGCTGAAAAAAATCAGTGTAAATCAAAATTTCCTTAGCAAATATTCCAAATTCTCTGTTTTTTTTGTTTGTTTGTTTTTAAATAAAACCTTTCTTCTTTGTGTGCATATGTTTTCAGGCCTGTCACTCTTCATTGGATAAAAAGTAAGAGGGCTCATCCCATATTTGTGCTTACACATATATGCATGCATGCATACATACATGCATATTACTTACATGTAACAATAATAAGAATAAGAGACTATCAACTTGAGAGTGGGGAGGCATGGGAAGGTTTTGAGAGAGGGTAGCTTGGAAGGCTCAGAAGGATAAAAAGGAGGAAGGAATGTGATATAATTATGTTTCAATTAAAATATAATAAAACTTGTCTTCTAGGAGTTCAAAGAATCCTAGACAATCCTACACAATACTGTAGAAGTTTTGATACTCATTTGAAACCTTGTATTTCCTAGTTCATTAGAGAACATCTATGATCCTGGTGTCAGGAATGAAGGATGATAAATATGTACACATTCTATTCACTAGTGGGAAGATACTTAGTGCATAACTAATTCTAGAAGAAAAGAGTGTATAATTTGAAAATGAGCATCAGCGGATCTGTGATTGCAAAGAAGGCAGTTGAGGCCAACTCTATTTGTGTAGTAGAGCAGGACTCAGCTTTTTGAGTTTCACACAACTAATGAGTGGTGAGGTTGTAGGGACAAATAATCATAATAGCCAATAAAACACTCATGATTTCTTTATTCATGTATGTATGTATGTATGTATGTATGTATGTATGTATGTATGTGCGTATGTATAGTTTGGACCTTGTACCAGTATCTAACCAAGGTTATCCTTGAATTGCTCATTCTGTGTTAGTATCCTAAATGCTGGAATTACAGGCATAGGCTGGCATTACTCTAGTTTGTCAACAGGCATTTGCACACTCACGTATAGAAAGAACATTGTGTGGAAGTGACTACTTGAATCTCATAAAAGCCACAGGCACACTACAGTTGTCAGCATCCCTATAGTGAGATTAGATATTGGGGAGGACAGAACTGAACTTAGTCCATCATCATTGTCTTGGATCATAAAGCTTCTCATGTTACACTCACTCCTACAACTTCCCTTCTGTGGGACAGATGCTATTCATCCCAGTCAGAACTCCAAGGCCCAGTGATGGCTGAGTCACAGGTTAAGAGGAGTCAGTGTATTCCAGCAGCATGTGGATTGCTACAACCTGAAGCATTCCTGGTATTTTCCAAGAAAACGAGTGTAGTCATATTTCAGACCTATGAAGAGAGGATTTTGACCAATGGTACTGATGCCTCTAGGATCCTCCTGGACCATGGGGGAGAAAAAAGAAAGGGAAAGCAGGTGTCAATAGGTAAAGGGATTCTCAGGTGACCTTGACTGTAGAGCATAACGCCATCTCATGAAGGAGCATATCTTCTATCTTTGGTCCATCCTGGCAATCTCCATCTAACACCTGGTATTGACAGGACTCACAGAAAAAAGCTGTCAAAGCAGAATAGAGAGTGCAGAATTCCAGCCCCAGAACAAAAGAGCTGAGTGTTAGGAAGGCAGGAACCCCCACAACAGGCGGTAGCTTAGCTTTCAACATAGTACGAAGTACACTACTGTTGAAGTTAGCCGCTAAGAAACGTGATCCTTGTTATGAAAGCCAATCAAAACTGCTAACATGGTTAACTTTGAGTGGAAAACATGTAGATTTATGTGAACTGATTAAAGAGTCCCTTTCCTCCCTCTTCTTTTTCTAATATGACTGAGGACTTGGTTAAAATTCAGCTTCTGATATGGTTCCCAGGGAGGTATGTGGGGGATCTTTGGCTCAGACAGCTCTATCTCCCCTGAAATTTGTTGTTCATATGAAGAAGCTCATGGAATCTTATGTGTGCCCACGAAAGGAAGAACAAACTGTGGTTGAGGCAAGAGTCAGGGGAAGACAGGCTTAGGCAGACGGCTTAGTGCAGCTTCCTTTAGGCTTCCTGCATTGGGTTTAACTCTCCTGGTTAGAGGAGGAATGAAAATGGGCCTATGGTTTTGATTTGAGCCTATCTTCCAGCTGAAAAGCTAAGGACTCATATGAACTATTTTTCTAGGTTGCACTGAGTTTTCTAAGGTACCATTGGCATGTTTCTGACTGGTAAGATGAATTTCATATTGGTTTCATATTGGTAAGATGAATCTTGCATAGTTATATTGAAAGATACCATCATTAAAAATTTAGAGCTAAGATGAAAGGATGGACTATCCAGAGACTACCCCATCCAGGAATCCATCCCATCATCAGCCACCAAACCTAGATACTAATGCTCA
>NC_034592.1:85576656-85592241 GCF_900095145.1 Mus pahari | reverse complement strand
AGAGAGGCCCCTTGGTCTTGCAAACTTTATATGACCCAGCACAAGGGAAGGCCTGGGCCAAGTAGTGGGAGTGGGTGGGTAGGGGAGCAGGGGCGAGGGGGCGTATAGGGAACTTTTGGGATAGCATTTGAAATGTAAATAAAGAAAATAATAATACTAAAAAAAGAAAATTGAAAAAAAAATTTAGAAAAGACCAGGTGTCATTCAGCATCCCACTTAAGTAGGAGCAGATCCAGTTTTAAGGCTGACACTAAGTTAGTTTGGAACCATGTAACACAACTTGCCTTGTGCTGAGTAGGGTAACAGGAAACCTAGAATTCTTATACTGACATGTCTCAAAGACACTTTTTATGTCAATGGGAAAACTTGGGAGAAGCCCAGCTAGGATGAACATGGACAGGGAATGTGTGTCTTGGGGATTTGGATGTGAGGGACCCACATGATAGTTCGGTTACCTGGATCCTAGGTTTGTTAACACTCGTTTAACTCCTCTTGATTATTTCCTCTGTGCTACTAGCCTTTTCCTCACAGTTATGGTCTCCTGGAATTTCCAAAATGACCTGCAAAATAGAAAGATTCCATTTTCTGGTAACTGTCCCTTTTATTGTCATCAGGATGCCAAGAAGAGCAGAGGGTAGTGTGATGTCTCAAACTTTTGAGCCAGGCTTATAGAGATTATAGAAGCCTCTTCAGTCCTGGAGGAGTCTTATCCACTAACAGAAAGATTTTATTTTATTTTTATTATTTATTTATTTATTTATTTATTTTGAGACAGGGTTTCTCTGTATAGCCTTGGCTGTCCTGGAACTCATTATGTAGACCAGGCTGGCCTCGAACTCAGAAATCTACCTGCCTCTGCCTCCTAAGTGCTGGGATTAAAGGCGTGTGCCAGCACTGCCTGGCTTCAGAAAGATTTTAGATGTTAAAAGTGTGACAAGTTAAAGCAAAGTCTACCTCTAAACTCTCACCAACTAGGGTCTCCCATAGGTAACAGTATATAAAACTTCTGGAAGTCCAAACCATCTACCCTTTATACATCATAGTGAGGTCTAGGCATGATCAGGGCCATTTAACATAGTCACCTCTATAGAATAGCATACAGAAAGAATAAAAGCAGTTATTTGCAAGATTTGAGGGGAATGAAAAATTCTACTTTGTGACTACCAAATGATGGCCAGAAGAGACATGGACAAGAATTCATTATGGTCCCAAATGGCTTATAATTCACTCCTGTATCTCATGGTTTCCATTATTCTTGTATGTTCTTTACCTGTAATACACATAGCATCTGCATTACATGACCGTCTTACATTATTCTTTAGGGAACAGAGCATCATAGGAATGAGGAGGCTGAGGTTGCTGTGGGACTCAGTGTTCTTTAAGCTTCTCATGTCTTACCTAGAAAGTGAGTTATAAGAGTCTTCTCCCTCCTTTGTATAAGTATGTGTACACAGTGTGAATGTGTGTGTGTAGGCCAGAGGATAAGCTCAGATGCTCTCTATATGGCATCCACAATTATTGATTGATTGATTGAGGTCTCTGTGATGGTTATTCTTGTTTTCCATCTTGACTATTGATGGAATGAACTTCAATCCATACATAGAGGGCAAACCTGTAATCTGGATATTGAGGCTGGAAGACACAGATTTTGACTCAAATCTTGAGGTGGGAGGACACACGCTTTTGATCTAGATTGACACACACCTGTAATGCAGATCTTGAGACACACCTTTAACCGGGGCCATACTTTCTGCTGGAGGCCTACATAAGGACAATGGAAGAAGGAAAGGTTGATTCTTCTTCGCCTGCTTGTACTTACTTTGCTAGCACATCTATTGGAACACACTTTTTTTTGGGATTCCAGCCTTTACAAAAGACCAGCTGAAACACAACCTTGTGGGACTGAGAAACCACTACATTTTTGGACTTTCCACTCACAGTTGGCCATTGTTGGGTTTGTTGGACAGCAGCCTGTAAGTCATTTCAATAAATTTTATACATACCACATTTTGTTAGGAACATTATGGAGATTGAATTCAGACTCCACTTTCCCAAATGAGTGGTCTCCCCAACCCAAGAATATGTATCTTGAATGGCCATTAGTGAAATTGAATGGCCATATTATATATATATATATTATATTTTATATATGATATATATAAAAGTGGGAGTTTTTATAGTCATATTCACACTTCCCACATTGAAATATACATGCTCTAGGTTCAAGAAATGCCCTTTATCTCCAGGTTATTGTAGCATATAATAGATAGCCAGTGATTATTCAAAGAATCAACAGATTGATACTTTGATGCAGTCACATGATCTTAGACCGTGTCTATCCCTTAGCTCCCCGCTGAAGACTAGATATTTTGGACTTTTCAAATATAATAAAGCACATTATGAAATATCTTAATTCTGTAGCATATTCTTATTATATATAGAGAACTATTATCAATTATATAAAAGTATTTAAATCTTAGCCATCACGCAATTGTTTTAACTTGTATGTATGCAAGAGTCACAAAAGAGGCTTATTAATATGTAGAATTCTAGGTTTCATCACTGGAGATGGTAATTGGGGAGGTCTGAGGTAAAGTCCAGAAATTTAATTTACAAGGCTCCTTGGTTATTTATTTCTGATGCAGGACAGTATCAAGCTAAATTTTGAGAAGACTACAGGCTCAGTGTCTTGTGTATAGCAAAAGCTACTTGAGTATATCATTTAGATTTTAAGGAGGACATCTGTGCAACTAAGATATTTTGGAAACAAGAAGTTTGACCATAGAAATCAAACTATATAGTGTGCAGAAGGAAGAATTGAGGAATCGAACGCCTCTAAAGGACATTCAGAAACCTGGAGGATCACCCAAAGGCCCAGCACTGGTGATAAGTCACCATACGCAGGATATCCCACAGCTGGTGCTGAACAGCTGCTGGGGGAAACCGCACTGCCAGCTGATGGCGAGGTCTGGGGAAGCTGCCTATGCCAGATTTATGGAAGAGCTGCTCTTGTTTGGTGGAGCCAGTGTCAGAAAGAGCAGCTGGAAGCCACATTTGCACCTGTCACCATGTCTGTCACTACTGTGGCTTCTTAATTACTGCTGCAATTTTTTTTTTCATTTGGACAGCTCTAATTCAGATCCACATGGAGAAGCCTTCAGATATCAGTCAACAGACAGCATATCCTGACACATCTTAATACACTGCGAATCACACATTCAGTACACTCTCCATCCTGCTACTTCAGGGCTGAGTGCTGGGCATTGCCTCCACTCCAGTTTTTGTGTATTTCAAGTACACTTCTGAGAGAATTCCAATAGCTTTATTACTGAGAAGGTGGCAACTCTGTAAACCTGAGTATATTTGTCGTGTTGGAAAAATGTGCACTCTGAGATATGTCCTTGAGACAGTCTGTCAGTAATAAACAAGTAAAAGACAATACATGTAGATGTGGTACATACATGGAATATATTTAGAGCTATATCATTAGGCAGCATGGTATTTTCTAGTTCATCCAATGGAAAGGAAAGAAACACTTATGTGTATGCTTAAGATGTATATTCCCAATGAGCCTCAGAAATGGTCTTCATGATGAAGCACCAGAGCTGCTAAAAGTCTGCTGCCAAGGAAACAGAGGATGCCTAGGGCAGGCCTAACAATGGCTCCTGAGATATTAACCTTAATGCCCAGAGCCTACAGATGTTTTCATATGGCTACAAATGGAACATTTGCTAACATTTTATAATTTTTATATTTATGACCTTGAGATGGTGGGGGTGAGGTGGGGTGGTTCTGGATATTTGGGCCTGCCCAAAATCTCTATCAGTAAACATCTGAAGAGTATTAGACGTAGGAATGGGGATGGGCGTAGATACTACAATCATAGAAGCAGAGATCGGAGTGACATAGCCCAAAGTCCCAGAATGCCAGTCACCACCATAAACGGAAAAGGAACGGATGGTTTCTCTAAGAGGGTGTCAAAGGAGCATGGCTCTCTGCTCGCACTTGAAGTTGAACTTTTAGTCTCCAGTACTGAGAATGAATGTCTGTCACTTTAAGCTATGAAGTCTGTATTGTTAATAGCAGCAAAAGGATAGCATATACTTTCCCTCTTCCGTCTTCAGGATGGCACTGGAACTCTCCGAGGCACAGCAAGAAAATGTTGGATTTCTGGCACTTTGTGATTTAAAGGGGGGAGTGTGTCTTAGGATTTATGTCCTTTGTCAAAACAAATTTCTTTGGCCAAATTCCTCCCATTTGGGGAAAGAAAACTCCCTTCATGTCCTGTATTCATATGCTGGGGGCCCTCAATCTCCCCAGTTCTAGGCAAATGAAACAACTCGATTCTGCTTCTATTTATTTGCAGGAGTTTATATCCTCCTTGGTCTGTTTTAATGGGGGGAGGGATGCCGTTGTGAGGCTCGATTATTTTACTTTCTTCTGCTCTCGAGGATCTGCTGAGATAGCTTTGGTGCTGCTGTGAGCTGTTCCTAGTCCTAGGCCTCTGGGAAACAAACCCACAACGTTCCCTTCAGTTTCAAGGCTTAGGAGCCAGCATTAGTGACTGCCCATGCTGATGGAGCTTTACTGCCCATAGTTCCTAGGGTACCATGCTAGTTGAATTTGCCATAACAAAACACTGCAGACTGGGTGCCTTGAATAACATAAATGTGTTTTCCCATAATTACTGAGGCTAGACACTGAGGTCAGGGTGTTGCCTGGGATGAGTTCCTAGGAGGTCTTTCTCCTTAATTTACAGAGGGCATTGTCTCATTTTATCTTTCCTCAGACTTTCATTTTGGCCTATCTTTTCTCAATATCTTCTTTTTTTTTTCCAGAACATTTTTTTTATTAGATATTGTCTTCATTTACACTTCAAATGCTATCCTGAAAGTTCCTTATACCCTCCCCCTCTCTGCTCCCCATCCCACTCACTCCTGCTTCCTGGCCTTGGTGTTCCCCTGTACTGGGGCATATAATCTTCACAAAACCAAGGGCCTCTCCTCACATTGATGGCTGACTAGGCCATCCTCTGCTACATATGCAACTAGAGACATGAGCTCTGGGAGGTACTGGTTAGTTCATATTGTTGTTCCTCCTATAGGGTTGCAGACCCCTTTAGCTCCTTGAGTATTTTCTCTAGCTTCTCCATTGGGGGCCCTGTGTTCCATCCAATAGATGACTGTGAGCATCCACTTCTGTGTTTGCCAGGCACTGACATAGCCTCACAAGAGGCTGCTATATCAGGGTCCTGCCAGCAAAATCTTGCTGGCATATGCAATAGTGTCTAGGTTTGGTATAAGGAAATGAATGAGTATTGTTGCATCTCACTATGATGTTTTTATTTTAATTTAAATATCTCTAATGGTCCTTTCTTCAAAGGTAGTTATATTTCGGGGTACAGGATATCAGGTTTTTAATCTATGAATTTTGGAGGAGCACAATTTAATCCTTAACAGACTCAACTTATATACAAAGGTAGTTCTTGTGAAAGGCTTGTTATAGTGGCAAACTCACTAAGCTCTGTGCAATAATCAAGATAGCACACTTATTGCTGGCTTATCATAGGGCTATATAATTGCATTATTTGCATAAATATAATGGTATTTTGAATAGGTTTTACCCCCATAGATTCATGTGCTTGAATGCTTGGCCCATAGGGAGTGACACTATTAGGAGGTGTAGCCTTATTGGAGTAGGTGTGACCTTTTTGGAGGAAGTATGTCATTGTGGGAACAGGCTTTGATGTTTTTTATGGTCAAACTCTGCCAGTGTGGAATTTGGGTCTCTTCCTGGCTGTACCAAGTCTGCCTTCATGCTGCCATGCTTCCTGTCATGATGACAATGGACTAAACCTCTGAAACTCAAATTCGTGGGTATATCTGAAATGCAAGACACATCATCTTGGTTTTCCCAAATTCTTCTATTAAACAGTATTTACTGAAGACTTTGTGATAATGTCTGGTGTGAGAACTAAAAGGGGCCTGGGAAAGAGGGGTGAGGGAGGATAGCCTTATCCGGCCAGAGTTCCACCTAAGCTTTGGACAGGCAGATGCAGGAGGGCTGCCAGACACTTTCTACTCAGCCCCCAGGTGGGCATCCAAGCCTCTGACCCACTCAACAGGGGCTGGACAAGGGCAGCCCCATGAAACCAAAAGGGGCCCCGGGGTTACACTCTGTAGCCCTGGGATTATGGAAAAGAGGGCATAGGGAAGAGAGGTTCTCACATAGTTGAGAGTCTACACAGCTGAACAGAGACAGTCTATGGTTTTAGAGCTTTATTGTAGAAATGTAGGGGGAAAGAGAGAAGGGAGAGAGAGAGAGAGAGAGAGAGAGAGAGAGAGANTTAGAGCTTTATTGTAGAAATGTAGGGGGAAAGAGAGAAGAGAGAGAGAGAGAGAGAGAGAGAGAGAGAGAGAGAGAGAGAGAAGGCTAGAGACTAAGAGGAAGAGGGAGGAGAGAGAAGAGGAGAAGGCAAAGAGAGAGGAGGGGAAAGAGGAGAAGACAAAGAGAGAGGAGTGAGAGGGTGAGAGTGGGGAGTAAGAGAGCAAGGAGGGGCCAAACAGCCCCTTTTTATGGTATGCTGCTATCTTTTCTGTTGCTAGGTAACTGGGGAGGAGTTTAGCTTGAAGGTCAGAAGCTTGGGACATTGCCTATGTGACTTCTAGCCATGCTTCTCTTGTGGGGGCTGTGGTGGGGGTGGTAACTTAGGCAGGAGCCAGAGTTCCAGGAGCATGAGAGAACTCCTTCAGTCCCATGTAGGTGAATTATCACCGGGTCCTGGGGCTCAGCATCTCAGCTTGATTGGAGACCAGCCTGTCTGTGCATAGCCCAATGCTATGTGTCATAACTCTAGGTTATAATTCAGTTTAAATGTCATGATAAGGCAAGCATAATGTGCCAGTGAGATTGTAGGAAAAAAGGGCTCTTTTAAAAAACTCTTTGTTGGTTCTTTGTGAATTTCTCATGATGCTTCCTAACCCTACTCATGCCCCATCCCTTCCCATCTGCTCTCTGCCTTTGCAACCTCCACACAAATGAAAATTAAAAACAAATAGATAAGAAGAAGAGAAAATAAAAAACAAAACAAAACAAAAATCTCTTCTTGGAAGCTGTAGTGTGTCCCACAGTATACCCTTTTGTCCACACATCTTTACTCATAAATATTAACTGCAGTGAGTCATTGGTCTGGTTGGAGGCCTCTAGCTTCTGCTACACTATCAATACTGGATCCTCACCAGACTCCTCTTGGATATTCTGTTGTCCCCCTGTGCCATGGAGATCCTGCATCTTTGGATTTTCAGGGCTGTCCTTTTTATATGCTCTAGTAGCTCACAGATGGGGTAGATATTGGTACAGACCAACCTCAAGCCCTGGGTCTGGGCCTGGGTGGTAGCAGAGTTGGTCAGCCTGCCAGCTGCATCCATACCATCAGGGCAAGCCTTCCAGCACTTCCCCAGCTAGTTCGCCCAGTGCTACATCTAGCAAGAGGCAGGGTCAGCTTTCCTACTCTCATGCCTTTGGGACTCATTCACCTGAACCTACACTACCAGGGCCCAATCTATTGTGCCGGGCAGGCAAGGTGAAGAACCTCTCTCCCAGTGCTGCAGCAAGTGTGGGGCAGAGTCTGCACAACCTTGGACATTAACATTGTCCCAGGTGGCAGCCCAGACCAGGAATGTCCACACGGCCTTTGGTAGTAATATGAGCCACAGACATTGATACAGACCCCTGTTGCTGCATAGGTACAGACCAGACTTGGCCCAGAGTGGAAACATGAGTCAACACTTCACCATGGCCTCAGGTGGCAGGGCAGGATACTCATATCAGGCTATTTCTCTCCTCTTTCACATCTCCAATTCTGCATCTCTTCATAGTGTGCAAACCCTTCTGCTTTGCTCTCTCTCTCTCTCCCATCTCTCCACCAAATATTTGCACATTGTAGTGGCTCCCACTACAGGCAGGCTATGAGGTAGGCAGGCCCTTAAAAGGGCTCTTTTATTCACAAATTCTTTGAAGTCGTCTAGCATTGAAAAAAAAAATATATGTGTGCTCCTTCCACTTGAATCTTTGCTGGCTGTGATGTTGAGTTGGCCAGCGGGAAATGGCAGAAGTGATGCTTCCTTCAAACTTTAGCTCTTCTCGGGGAACTAGCTCTTCTCGGGGAACTCTTATCTGTGGGAAGCCAGATGCCCTGCAACGAATCTGACTGCTCTAAAACAACCACACTTTGAGGAAGCCCAAAGGAAGCCTATGTGAAGAGGCTGTGAGAAGAAAGAAAGCCAGAGAGTTTTGACTATCTCAACTATGCTAGCCAGGTGTAAATGGCTAAAGAAAGAAGCCATCTTAGAAATTTCATTCCTAACTGATGTAATGGAATAGTCAAGGGCTTTGATTGGAATCCAGTACCAATATCCCAATATATAACTCTAGTCAAGTCATCCTGGCTGTCTTCAGCTCATTAAGCCACTCTGTACTCATCATAGTACCCACTAACTAAAAGTTGTGGGCCCCATAGCTAAGGATGACTATATGTTACTATATTCTAGTGGTTTCCTATAGAGCAATATGTAATTGAAATGGGACCTTAATCTAGATAGGAAAAATACTGAATGTATCTTACATATCACTTCCACATTAAAGCACAGGATGCCAGTAGGTACAGTGTTTTTAAGCAATACCTGTTTGCAAAATCTACTGTATTTCCAAAAGTCTATGCCTCTTTAGGCTTTTCCTCTTACAGTCCTTGCTTTGTTGAAGAATTAATTTTGACCCTTACATGAGACTTCCTTTGTGGGGCTGTTGGTCTCCTGAGGGCTGGCACTGCAATTTGCTACAGTGGCCACCCTCGATTGGCTCTATGAGTCATTACCACATTACTGCAGGCAGCTTACTCAGCCTTCTCTCAACTCATGATACCATGCCAGAGCACTACCTCATTCTGATGCTCAGTCTTCTCTGTTAGAGGTCCTGCCCTTCACTTTTCTTGTTAATTATTTTTCTCTATCTTTGTGTGTGTGTGTGTGTGTGTGTGTGTGTGTGTGTGTGTGTGTGTGTGTGTCACTGGGTCCAAAGATCCCTCAAAACATTCCTCCAACTTTCCCTCATAATCAGTTATAGAAAAATAGCATCACAAAGCCATTGAGAATGTGGGTCCTAGAGTAGAGGTCTAAGTTGGAATTTGTATCTACCTCTTAAGATATGACCTTGGAACCTTCAGCCTTCAGCTTCCTGAACACTAGGTAATGAAGCAATGCAGTAATGTGGTGGTATTTATAAGAGAGTAAAGAGTATTATTGCATCATATGCTCAGAATTGTGCTTGGCATGTAGCAATAAACAGCAGATGTCATTGGAGTTGTCTTTTAGTATTTATAACTTGTATCTTGTGGTGTGACAATATTCCACTTATTTATGAGCTTGTTTACAAGGTCCTAAGTTCCTTAAAGATTAGTTTTGGATAATTTCATACTGCTTTCCTGATGTTTCTCCACACTGCATGGCATACACAAGGTATTCCATTACATCTTTGAATGAGTGAATGCAACAAGAAGGTGGGTTGATCTGAGAGGAACTGGTAGAGGTGAATATGATCAAAATAGAGCATATGAAATTGTCAACTAGTTAACAAAACATCTATAAATCCATGTAAAGACTGTTCTGTCCAAAAACCACCACTATATCAGAAAAGTATTGTGTTTGCCTTTAATCATCGCAGCAAAACAACTGAAGTGATTAACTCAGAAGAAAGTAAAGAGATTTTATTTTTTTGGTTTTTAATTCTTGATCTACCAGTTTATGATTAAATGGCTGCCTTGGTTTAGATCTGGAAGAGACAGTATCTCATGATGGAGACCTACTGTGTCCCACTCTTAAAAGCTCCACAAAATTCCACTGGTGTCCCTGTCCCAGGGACCAAGCCATTTACTCATGAGACTTTGGGAGAAATTAAACATGTGAACTATAACAGGGGGCAAATTTTTCAGGAGATTGATTTCATAGAATCTAGCCTATATTCTTATGAGAATTAACAGGATAGAAAGTTGACCAAGAGAACAAGTGTAATGACTGCATTTTTATGTGTGTGTGTGTGTGTGTGTGTGTGTGTGTGATTTATTGCAAGTGGTGAGATGAAGAAGCTGTAAACTAATAGTTCTTGGTGAGATAAGGCACTATCAAGACAGTTCCTGAAGAAATTGAGATGCTGAGGTGTCAAACTTGAACCACTAAGTAGTCATAGAGTGGCTATAGACACGAATGAGGAACTGTTTATTTATACACAGGATTAACCTCGTTTAACAGAACATTTAAAATGGCATACAGAGAATCATAATAATTTATTGCAATAAAATAAAATGAAACAAGGTTATTGAGTCCTAAATAAAAAGGAAAATATCCCCAAGGATAGTAATGAGGGTTCTCTCATAATGAGGGTTCTCTCTCAGATGGATACTGTGCAATTCTACAAATTTGAAGAATTAGGGCATAGATTTTATTATTATTGAATTTACCATTGTTATATGAAGACCATAAAGCAACTAATTACGTGAATCATATGAGGAATACTAATGCCTCACAGCTAGCATTCTTCACTGCTTACCTAGTACTGGCCAGTATTCTAGTATGTGTTAATGTGTAGTCTTGTATCTTCACATTGACCATGATATGTTAGTTCAGTTACACATCCAATACAGTTTTGAAACCATGCAGAATAATACTTGAAATCAAACATCTAGGTTCATTCCATGTTCTAAAAAACTTGCCATTTATTTAAAGTATGAACCGTTCCCTATCATATTAAGACTATTGGAAGAGGGGGCTTGAGGAGATGACTCAGTGTATAAGGTGCTTGCTACAAAAGGATGAGGACCTGAGTTCAGATTCCCACAACTCAGATTAAAAGCTGGGTGTGGGGGAACATGTGTATAACCTTAATACTGGGAGGCAGAAACAGGAGGTGGGAGGGATTTTTCTGAGCTTACTAGCTAGCCAGTGTAGCCAAATAGAGAAGCTTAAGTCCAGTGAGACACCCTATCTCAAGACACTTGGTGGAGAGCAATGATGAACACCTAATGTGGATTGTGCTTCCTAGGCACACATGAGTATGTGACCCTTCCCTTACGTTCACACACACACACATGCATGCATGCATACTTGTGCACGTCCACGCGCACTCATACACATGCATACACACACACACACACACACACACACACACACACACACACACACACATGCTATACACACAATTGAGAGAAAAAAGAATATGCAAGACATAGTTTTGTTTGTTCCAGATTTTTCTTGGGACTCTTATCTCAAGATAATATAGAGGGTTCCCTAGTCTGTAAAGGAAATTGAACGAATGCTCATTTAAGAGAAGTTCAGAGTGGGACCCAGGCTGTGAGCACCATCAGCCTTTCTGAGACTCCTTTGGAAAGCCAGATTCTAGGTCCTCTAACCAGGGTAGCTTTTTGGGACAGAGTCTATCACTCTGCATTTTCACAGGTCTCCCAGTTATGCTGGTTAGCTTTTTGTCAACTTTATATAAATTAGGGTCTTTGGGAAGTAGGAAGCTCAGTAGAGAAATTGCCACCATCAGACTCTCCTGAAGTCAAAAGATTCATCGGATCAATGGATAAATGAGAATCAAGATGATTTCTCTTATATTTTAGACATCATCCATGGTTCTGGGAAGTGGAAAATAAGCCACAAAACCAGTCCACACAGTGTAGTTTGTCTTGTTTACTGTATTCCTTTGTATTCAGCACAGTACCTGGTACACACTTTAGGCACTGTTGAATGAACAAATGAATAGGTTAATGAATGTATATCAAGACTTTGCAGTGCCCTTTTCATGGTGCCAAAGTTGATTGCTGAATGTGACCCTTAAGCCACTTTTCCTGCCTCAGCAGAAAAGTCATCTATCTCTTGCTATTCATATACCTCTGGTCCCAGGAAACTTGATAAATGCATGTGTGTCCACATTTCCCACTGCACATCACAGACACACATCCTCAGGTACTTGAAGGAGGGTTAAGAGTAGAACACTGTGTCTAAAATTCATTAAGCTCAGAGGGAAAAAATGTTGTCAAAGCTAAGACATCTCTCGGCTATAATATTTAGAGTCTAGGAACTCATTCAGTTTTCCCTTGCAGGGGAACAAAAAAAATTGGAGAAGCAAGATGTGGTAAAAATCCACAAATCTATGAAGTTCTTTTTAGTGCCCAGAGGGCAAAAATGAAGCTGTGTGAACATTGCCAAGGCTGCCGTGGGGCATGGAATCACAGCCAGTTTCTACAATGGAATCTTGCTTTTCCAGCTTTCTCAGATATCTGAGATGGTTTTTTTCCTTGAGGTTTTTACTTTGGTCAGTACTTTGCTTGCAAGGGACCTGGACAATTGATTATAAGTGAAGGGATTCCACTGAATCTATATTTTTGCTTTAAGCTTCCCTCCTGAGTTTTAGACCATTATAGCAGCTGCGTATCATAGATCTCAACTGGCTATGCCACAGCTATTTCAAACTGCACTTTTCCCCAAATAGAATTTATTCTCTGATCTCAGAAATGAGTTCTACCTTCTAAAGTGCCTACTGGGATCAAAGAAACCACTTCCCATGCCATCCCCTGTGCAGAAGTGTGGGCATTCTCCTCTAAGCTTGCCTAGCATTGATGGTTACGTATGACACTGATTGGTAGCATCCTTGGTGCCAGGTGCTATGCTAAGATCTTTCTGTGTTTTTACCATATTAACCAGAACTATAGTCTATAATGAAGATGATATTATTTCTACTTTACAGACTGAGAAAAGGAGGTGATTTCAAATGTATCCTAATGTTTCTTTTTGCCTGGTGTCCCTGTTCAGTCATATGGCAGTTTGCATCAATCATCTTTTAAATGTGAAGATTTACATGTGACATGTCCTTTCATAGGAAGCTTCACTGGCAATGTTCTTGGGATATAACTGAGATTCTTTGAAAAGAGTATAATACTCTTTGGGATCCAGTCACTTAATACCTATCCATCCTCATTTCTAACTGCTTCTTTGTCCTTTATCTCTACAAAGTAGCCACATTATGATGGATATATACAATTGCCTAGAATACACATATCTCCCTAGCTTCATTAAATTCTCTATTTATCCCACAAATAGTTCCGTGGAGCCCATCTTGTGTAGGAACTACTCCAGGCACTGGTAATATTGTAGAGAATAAAATAGGTCAAGGCCTTCACTCTCATGGTATCTGCTTTCTGGGAAGGAGGCCATTTTACTATTGGTAAATAACAATGCAACACTCTAATGTCCTGACTTTGAGTACTCTGTGGAAACAATGTATGGAAAGTTCCAGTTTGGCCTCTGTTGCTGTGACAAACACCATAATCCAATGAAACTAAGGGAGGAAAGGTTTTTACTTCAGCTTACACCTTTTAGGTCACACTGAGGGAAGGAAGTTGGGGCAGGAACTTAGGTAGGAGGTGAAATAGAGACTATAAAAGAACATTGCTTACTGGATTGTTCCTTCGGACTAACAGGATTTTATTTTTAAAATGTAAGTTCATAAGCACTTTGCAAGGATCTTGAGATAGAAAATTTCCAGGAATGTTTGAGGAGAATCAAAGAGGTCTATGAGGCAGACACAGTAAGCTTGAGTAACGAAGGTCAAAGGAAGTCTCTCATATACTCAAGGAGATCTCGAGTCTATGGTGAATTTCATTCCTGGTGTGCTAGGAAGCTATAGAAGTTTGAGACTGGAGGGTGATGGAATTTGATGGACAGTTTCAAAAGATGACAGACCACAATGTGACTGCCAGACAGAACCCAGTGGGAATGAAGGTTAGACTAGAAGGCCAGGTAGTCCTGTGAAGCAATGGTTTTCATTTTAGAAGTCTTCAGTACCATGCACACCTCTTCTCCTTCCCCCGGTAAGCATGCTCTGGGAATACCTGGTGTGAAGTAGTAGGTTGTCACAGTAGAGGCTGCTGTGAGTCTAAAGAGGGAGGCAGACAGATCCAGAATACCTAGAGTACAACTTACTGTAGACGGTCAGTTATCTTTTTGTCACTGTAACAAGAATCTTGAGATAATCAGCTTGTAAGGAGGGAAGGTTTATATGGCTCATGGCTTTATAAGGTTCAGTCCATAGTCAGATGGCATCCTTGCTTTGGGGGCTGTGGTTGGGGAGAGAGTTGTGATGGGAACCTGAGGCCAGAAGGAGCTGTCAACCTTATGGTAACTGGGAGGTAAAGAGAAACAGAGAGAAGGTGGCAGGGTATTCATATCTCCTCCTACAGCAGGCTACTAGCATCCTCATTTCATACCATGAGCTATAATTCATAAAGGTTCTACTAACTCCAAATACAGCCATGGGTTGGGGATCAAACTTTCAGCATATGGTCTTGGGGATACCCAAGGTCCTTTTGTAGGGTCTAGCTGGCAAAATCAAGCAAGGGAGGTAGCTAAATCAGTGACTCTCTATGACTTTTGTCAGAGGGAAGGGATTTATGATTTTGCCAGCCTAAAAATGACTTTGAAACATGCCAGGTAGGGTACTTTCGGGATAGCATTTGAAATGTAAATAAAGAAAACATCTAATAAAAAAAAAGAAACATGCCAGGATATACCAAGCTTATCTCAAGCTAACGTCAAGTATGTCAGGCTCCATAAAACACTCTAACAGCTTTGTCTTATGCAGTATGATGGCAAACTACAGGTAAAATAGGTGAAGGTTATGACTTATGGGTGATGGTTGTGGTTACTGTTCAAGATGGCAGCAATTGGGCCAAGCTGTTTCTTTATGGATTGCTACCTAGCTTTATATGTTCTTACTTAAAGTATTTACATGAAAAACAACTTCTTTATTAATTTTCTCCTCCATCCTTCTGACACATAGAGTCATGACTACCCTTTAAACTACTTTATTACATTCTTTGTTTTCTGTTATATACTTTTTGTGTATCTATCTCTCAAGTATAGAACCTGTTACTCAACAGGTAACAGATTGACAATGAATGAATGAATAAACAAGTGAACAGATTGTTTGACTGGTATTAAACATCTAAATACTTACTTGATCAAATAAAGAGAGAGACTTTAAAAAACATTATTAATTCAAAATGGCCTACCGTGTGCACAGATCAACTTTATAACATAACTTGCAGATGTGAAAGCATTAGAGGTTAAAATTGTTGGAGAAACTTGCTTAGTGGAGTTATGAAGTCTTATAAAGTCCCTTTGACCACTGTGTCACCAGTGGAGAAAGTTCAAAGCTATTTCTTCATTGATGAGCCTTTTCTCAAAGCTCCTCTCACAGTTTGTAGCAAACAAGGGGCAAGCATACATAGGGAAGCCAATAATAGCTCAACAAATAGAAACTACACAAGTTTGATCTTTTGTATAAGATTGTCAAGCATTTTTGAAATCCCCACTTCAGCTTCCTGAGGGTGGAGAGTGACTTCCTGAGTCACTCATTTAGACAATAGATGTTAGCTTCTTTTCTTCCTTCCTTCCTTCCTTCCTTCCTTCCTTCCTTCCTTCCTTTCTTTCTTTCTTTCTTTCTTTCTTTCTTTCTTTCTTTCTTTCTTTCTTT
>NC_034592.1:85528018-85576508 GCF_900095145.1 Mus pahari | reverse complement strand
AGGAGGAGGAGGAGGAGGAGGAGGAGGAGGAGAGGCTGCCATGAGCAGAAGGGGAGAGAGGGGGAGGGGATGCAGGGGAAGAGCAAGAGACCAAGAGGGCAACCTTCAGCTTGCTTTCTATCCATCCACACTTCACTTGAAATGAACTTGATATAAGCAAATCTCTTGTCTTAAAGAAATAATGGGAAGGTTATTTATTTGGTGAGTGTGCTAAAGCATTACCTTTTCTCGTCATTACCTTTGACCAGAAAACCTCTTGAATGTACTTAAAAGAATGCCTTTTTGTTAGAGAAACACCTTCATGCGACCCCCCCCCCCCAGGGTTTATTAGCAATTAGATTTGAGCAGTTCTAACTTAGGCATTTTCTTATATCAGATATACAGTTCTTGGCATCTGTACTAGGGGGTTCTGGTGGTACTGGGTCTAGAAAACAAAAAGTGGGAGATGCCAAGTTCTAGCTCTCAGTCCAGACAAATCTGTTGAAGTGTAGACTTCACCACATATGGCTATTGAGCTTTGAAAATGTGGAACTAAAGAACTGAGGTTTTAATTTAATTAAGCTATAGCTGAACTTGAAAAACGGAGGCTTGATTTGGTTGTTTGGAAGCTTTAAGTAAGTTGGAGTGCCTCAGCTGTATGGCTCTACTTGTTCAGCTATAAATGTTATGAACCTTACACAGAGAATAACTTTCTGATGAAAATTTAGTATACCAATTAAGATTTCCTGTAAGTACAAATTCCACACTGAGTTTGAATACCTGATTACAAAAGGATGTAAAATATCTCATTAACGCCTTTCATACTGATTGCCTGTTGAAGTAAGAGCATTTGCATATGTTGAGTTAAAATATGTTAACAAAATTAATTTCTCTGGTTTATTTTATGTTATAAATGTGATTATTAATAATTTTAAATTATATACATGCTTATAATATTTCTAACAGAAAGTGTTGGCTGTCTTCCCATTATAACTTTGTATCTATATCCTGTTGCAGTGGAAAGCACACAGATCACCATATCCTTAGCCATGTTCTATTTGGACCTATGTTAGTGTAAAAGCATTACAATACTGTCTTTTGCTTAGTCTGTTTCTATGGATACAGAGACCACCCTCTCTAGAGACATTTTCAAGTCACTCTGGATTTTGGAATCTCAAATCATAGTCCTGATGATAAGTTGCTGGCCATGAAACTTCAAAGTCATTCAGGTCAGATAGCCCCTCTGTAAACAGAATTCGTGCCTGGGGAAAGAGCCTTGCAGCTGACCACAGTGCGAAACACAGGAAGTGAACACAGGAAGTCTTCTCAGCAGAGCTGTGGAGTCAGAGAAGAAACATAATGGATGCATTATTACCCCAGTGGAATTTTGTCAATTTTCTTTGTATATTTATCATAACCTTCCTTCATTTGAAATAGTTTGAGAGGATTTCTGTTTATTTCATTCTTTTTTTTTTTTTTTAAAAAGATTTATTTATTTATTTCATGTATGTGAGTACACTGTTGCTGTCTCCAGACACACCAGAAGAGGGCATTAGATCCCAATTACAGATGGTTGCTGGGAATTGAACTTAGGACCTCTGGAAGAGCAGTCAGTGCTCTTAACCACTGAGCCATCTCTCCAGTTCTGTTTATTTTACTCTTAGTTTTGAGATTATAATTGTAACATTTCCCCCTTCTCTTTTCTCCTTCCAAAGCCTCCCATATACCTCTCTTTGCTCTGTTTCACATTTTGGCCTCTTTTTATTTTTTTAACTGCTTTTTTCATTGTTACTGTCTGAATATATGTATATACAAATATACATTCACAGATGCATATATGTAAATACATGAAATCTGCTCAGTCTGTGTAATGATCCCTGTATGCATGCTTTCAGGTGTGATCATTTGACATTTGTCATTGGGTAATCTATTAGTGTGCTCTGGGCAGGACTATTTCTCCTGCTCTCAGCATTCCGTAGTCGCCCAGCATCAAACCTAACAGCAATTGAAACAGTTGTCTTTAAAGTCACAGGTAAGTGTAGTACTCTCCACTCATCAAGGAAACTTTGCCACAGATGGAGACCACTACAGAAAACCACACCCAACCAAAATGCAGTTGTGGATCCCAATTCCAATGGCTACCTCTGCCAAACACTCTCCACACGTTAGGCTCAGGGAACACTGCAGAGAAGAGGGCAAAAAGACTGTAAGAGCCGGGCCATCAGAGAGTTCTCTGTGAGATTATGTCTCCTAGTCATAGCAGAAGCTACACCCAAGAAATCTTACTGACATCCTTGTCCAAGCACGAGGTGAACAAACAACACCAGTAGACATGCCAAAGCAGATGGGAAAAACCTAGGGGGCCTCAACCCCCCACCCCCCCCAAAAAAATAAACTATAGGTCTTCTGTTTTCTAAAGCTGCCGAGTTTCACTTGTGTACATGATTAGGGGAATACAGTAAACATTTGCTGCAATAAAAAGCCATGAAAACATGTAGCACTGAGAGAAAATGAGCTGCTTGTGAAGAGAGTGTGCTTTGAAAGATGAGCTAAGGCAGCTCTCAGTGTTGCTGGGCTCATTGCTAGCTCTTGATTTTCTTCCTAGGGAATCTCCATAAACTCAAACCTATTTCCCAATTAAACCGAGCCATCACTTTTTTTTTTGTTTTGTTTTGTCTTCATTTTCTAAGTTTGACTGGGGTTCTCCAGAAGCAATGGCATATGTGATAGCAATGGATTAAAGATGAAAGCAGATATGAGCTTCCAGATGTGTGTCATTAAACTGTACAGTGAAGAGCTTTATAAATATGAAAAGCAGTTGTACTCTTCTCAATAATTTTTGATTGTGAAAATGAGCTGTTTTCCATAAACCTTCTTATGTTAGCTCTATAGGGCTTATTAAACATTTTAAAGTTTCTCTATTTTAGTCACTATTATTATGAAGCTAAATAGATTACATGAACGTGGTAAAACACACCTATAATTCCTGTATTCAAGATGCCGAGGCAGAAGACTCATAAAGCATTTAAAGCTAGCTTGGCTTTCATAGCTACATTCTCAGGATAAAACAAAACAAAAGCCAGACCCAAAGAAAATGATTTGAGGAAGCACTCTGTAATCTTGAAGAGTATAAATGACAGCTTGCAGGAGATGTTAAACGCTTACCATGCAAGTATGACAACTGGAGTTAGGATTCCCAGGTCTAAAGTAAAAATACCAGGTGAGTATGCTGGGATACCTTTAATTCCATCTGTAGAAGGTGGATCCTCAGAGCAAGCTGGCTGGTGACGTTACCCACACCAGGGAGCTCTGGGTTTAATTGATATTCACTGTCTCATGAATAAGATGGAAAAGCAATGATGACCCTGGGTCTCCTCTTGGACACACAAGCACACATGCGCTCACAATCATGCCAGCACACAGACATATACTCGTGCACAACACACACACACACACACACACACACACACACACGGAAATGGAAAAGAAAAAGAAAAAGAGTGTAATGATTTTAAGTTGAAAATTGTGAAGGTAAATGAGAGTTCATGGATGAATTAGTTAGGAGCTGCTTGGAAGTTTATAATGTGTTATAATGCCTATGTGTAAATCAGCACTATGGAGAAGTGTGATTACAGTAGTTCTCAACCCTCCTATCAATGTCAGCCTAGTGGACCAAAAATAATTACATCTCCAGATGCTTGAATCCGAAGATCTGAGGAGACATCTAGAAATCTATGCTTTTGGAAAGAGCCCCAGGAATTCTTTTTAAGTATATATTTCATACAAAGAGAATCAAAGACAAGATATTACTTATTACAAAGAAATTCAGGAGATAAAAACTACTTCCCAGTTCGTAGTATGAGAGGAAGTGCTAAGCATTTTATCTAGTCCAGGCTACCCTCTCCTATGTCATGGATTAGTCTTGCATAGGCCCTAGTATAGGGGAATGCCAGGGCCAGGAAGTGCGAGAGGGTGGGTTGGGGAGCAGGGGGAGGGGATAGGGGATAGGGGATTTTCGGAGAGGAAACTAGGAAAGGGGATAACATTTGAAATGTAAATGAAGAAAACATCTAATTAAAAAAAAAAACAAAACAAAACAGAATTTTTATGAGCTTTATGCTGCCACTAGGTGGCGACTGTCCAAATGTTCTTGTGCTTCCCACCCTATCTCAGGCTTTGGTGGGATGGTAAGAAGTGACACACTGCCCCCTAGCTCCCACTGACAATAATGTCTAGATTTATTAGATAAGTCGTGATTTACAATATAAAATCATATGAACCCCAAATCATGTATGCATTATTGATAAACACATTATATTGTGTACATATTATAAATTTTGTTAGTCATGTTTTATAGATGAGAAAAATTGGTCTAAAAGGCCAAATAGTGATCTGTGGGAGCTCTGAGCCTGGCAATGGGTCCCACGGTTCATGTTCCACTATATCATGTGGTCACCAGCTGTACATGAGAACATCTATTCTATTTATATCCTAGCTGGGATTCTCTACGTGTGTGTGTGTGTGTTTATGTGTGTGTGTGTGTTTGTATGTGTGCATGTGAGAGAAAAGCAATGGGTAACTGTAGGCTGGGTTTGGAGCTATAAAACATCATGAATATTATAAATGAACTTGTGATGATAGTTTATGTACAGTCCATCAGTTGATCATCAGATGAGCAGCTGGGATCAGGGTACTAATTGGATGCTTCAGTGCGATATTGAAGATTCTTTCAGGGAAAGTAGTCAAAACATAATGTCATCAGATTCTAAATGTCTCCATTGGTGGTTGTTGCTTTCAGGGTGTCGTTTTGCTGTTAGCAGTGGCTTGTGAGAAAGCTGTGACATACGCCTGTGAAGGGATCAGTGAACATCCATTGTGCAGCCCAGGAGCTCCTAGCAGGGGTGACAGAATTTTCATCTCATGTGCCAACTCTAATTGATTGGCGGTGGCTCTTTGGAGAAATAGACTGCATTGAGAAGGAATTGATGGGACTCTGGAACTTTGTAGGAGTGTGTCATTAATTCATTAGTAATATCTGCCACAAGGACTAGATCATAAAGTTTTCAGACAGGGGCTGGTTTATGTTTGTTATATTTACTGCTATGTCCCAGTATGTAGATGGTAGCCTATTCATCAATATTTTTTGGAGGAACATATGCCGAAGGAAAGGAGATGATGTCATAAAAGTCAAGAGAATGCCATTTTTCCATTTTTATTAGGTATTTACTTTATTTACATTTCAAATGCTATCCCCAAAGTCCCCTATACCCTCCCCCTGCCCTGCTCCCCTACCCACCCACTCCCACTTCTTGCCCCTGGTGTTCCCCTGTACTGGGGCATATAAAGTTTGCAAGACCACAGGGCCTCTCTTCCCAATGATGGCTGACTAGGCCCTCTTCTGCTACATATGCAGCTAGAGACACAAGCTCTGGGGGTACTGGTTAGTTCATATTGTTGTTCCACTTATAGGGTTGCAAGACTTCTTCAGCTCCTTGGGTCCTTTCAATAGCTCCACTATTGGGGGCCCTGTGTTCTATCTGATAGCTGACTGTGAGCATCCACTTCTGTGTTTGCCAGGCACTGGCATAGCCTCACAAGATACAGCTATATCAGGGTCCTTTCAGCAAAATCTTGCTGGCATATGCAATAGTATCTATGTTTGGTGGCTGATTATGGGATGGACCCCTGGGTGGGGCAGTTTCTGGGTGGTCCATCCTTTCATCTCAGCTCCAAACTTTGTCTCTGTAACTCCTTCCATGGGTGTTTTGTTCCCAATTCTAAGAAGGGGAGAAGTGTCCACATTTTGGTCTTTGTTTTTCTTGAGTTTCATGTGTTTTACAAATTGTATCTTGGGTATTCTAAGTTTCTGGGCTAATATCCATTTATCAGTGAGTGCGTATCATGTGAGTTCTTTTGTGATTGGGTTACCTCATTCAGGATGATACCCTCCAGATNCATCCATTTGCCAAGGAATTTCATAAGTGAATGACATTTTTATTTGCAGGATACCTCGAGAAGCAGTGAGTGGGTCTGCCTTAATCTCTAGGGTGTTGTTTGCTATCTCCATTGTGTTCTTCCATGATGAAAGGGGATCCAGAAGGTTGTGGTGTTATTTCAGGGAGCCCCAACTGTGAGTTCCCACCTGAGCCTGGTGCTTTCCACACTGACACTGTGATTGATTTTCGCTGCTCAGTTGCAGGCTTTCTTTGTTATGTGGGTTTGCCCGCCTCTCTGGACCATCAATTTATATCCTTATAGTGTAAACTGATGATTTTTCTCTACCTCACAGCTAGGTCTGATCATATGAAAAAAAATACCCACTACCTCTTAAGTGAATTCTTATTATGGTCTAGACATTGTATTTTATAATGCAATTGGCCTTTGATGTCTTTGGGACCTCCAAATGTGGATCTACTTAATGAATGATTGAAAGCATTTGGAAATGTTTGTACTGCACAAGTACATCCCCCTTTTCTTGTTATTATTCTCTGAACAATATAATATAAAAATGATTCATATTACATTTACATTGTAGTAAGTATGATGGGCAACTCAGACATGATTTAGAGTATATTGAAGGATATAGGCAGTATGGAAATACAGTGAATGTAAATATTATGTCATTGTTCTATGGGATTTGAGCACCTGGAGGTTTTAATGTCTGTGGGGAATTGACTTTTGTGGATACTGACTGTACCTCATTTAATCACTACAAGAGCTTAATGTGATAAAGATTTCTAGTTTTCAAATAATACTTATAAGCTAAGTTGGCCTCAAATTTCTGGACTACTAGGGGCTCATACTGAAGTGCTTCATACCTGGTCTATGGCCTACTCAGAGTCTGAAATCTGAGAAAATTATGGATGTCCCTCCAGCACGCTACAGCCTCCATTATCTCAGTAGAAACTTTTAGCTCAGCTTACCAACTCTCTAACCACAGGGATCCTTACTTCCTTGGTCTCCTTGATAGATATCCAGTACTTGTGGCTCCTTTTACTTCACTGTGTGTTGAAGGGCCTGCCAAGGCACCATCAGTATGCTTACAGCAATCTAATTAGATTCTTGTTCTCCAGGAAATCTGTTTTTTTTTTTCTTTAGTATTTGGAAATTCATTCTAGATATTACTTTTTTGTTGTTTACTTTTGATACATGGACTCTCTACGCAACCCTGGCTGGCCCCTGATGAACAGAGATCCACTTGGCACTGGCCCTTGAGTGCTGGAATTAAAGGCGCATGCCAAAACCCCACGATCTAGGTCTTACTTTGGTAGCATGCCTCTCCTCATGTCTAATCTAGATTTCTCGGGATTCATCTGGCTCAATTCCTTATGCACTTTTGCCACGAAATGAGCTGCTGATTTTCCAATCTATCTTCACATTTTATGTAGTTTAAAACATTAGCTTTATTTCCTACACTGAATTGGTAAAGCAGTAATTCTTTTTCTTATCTAATCTTCTTTCCTAGACTTATGCATTAGTAGTTTATGGTTGTCGTAAGAAATGACTACAGACTCACTGACTTGAGAAAAAAAAAAGATTATTTTATTCTCCTGTCACTTAGTGGTCTACAGTTACCCCGACTTGCTAAAGTCAAGGAGGTTCCTTCTGGGCGCCCTGAGAAGAACTTGTTCTTTCAGTTTTTGCTGATTCTCAGGGTCCGTGGGTTGCCTTGGCTTCTTCCTCATTTTTCCCACCTTCTAGTTTTACTCCAAATCCCTATTCCTTCTTCTTGCCTTCTTTTCTTGCAACTCTGACCCCTCTGAGACTCCCATGGTCACATCAGGGCCACCCAACCATCCAAGGGGAATCCCTGTCTCTCAATATCCTCAACCACTTCAGTAGAATTTCTTTTGCCATGTAAAGTGACATTTATGGGTCTCAAGAATATGATTGTGGGCTTAGTGAGGGAACCAGTATTCGGCTGACCACATATGCATAGTTATAAATTGTTGTGAGAACTATTAGGGTTCAGGACTCACCCCACAAACCACATGGACACTGATCTCAGTCAGACAGGGATGGTTTGTTGAGCTTATGCCTAAGATTGATCAGGGCCACAATTCAGACTGTGACCTTGAGTTACGATCCTACAGGATTTTTTAGCCTAAAATCCACAAACAAACATCTGGACTGTGTTATTCTACCAATTGAGGTTTAGGGATAAGAGATTTCCTTAGGAACATGTCTTTGTTGTACACTTGTCCTGCTCCCATTCGTTGGGGGTATTCACCTGTGGCAGGGGACTTGCCTTGTCTAACACTCATGTCTTATGTCTCTTTCTGCCAAATAGGATGTCCATTCCCAAGGTCTTGGGAACTTAAACTTTACTTGAACCCAAGTCAAAATGGAAGTCTTGTTGTATTGGTACAGGTGTCTCTCTTATGTTGGGGTCTATCCCAGGGGCAGCTTATAAAAGCAAATACCAAAAAAAAAAAAAAAAAAGAAAAGCTTACATACAATTGTAGAAAGTGCTGCTGGGTGGTTGGTTAGGGCCCATGCTCATTGTGGGTAACTATACAAAGCTTCTATTGTGACTGGTTTCCAAGGACACAGAACATAAGAGAATATGTAATCAATTTGGGCATGAGAATGTTTCCTAGGAACAGCAGGAACAGCATATGAGAAAGTTTCCTTATAATCCTAGGAATGGCACACAATGCAAGGTTAGCCAGGTAACCTAAGCCTTAAAATTCCATCTAGGCCTTACCAAGAGCATTTCATGGCAATTATATTCTATTAGTAGTGCCAATTATCTACTAAACAAGTTTCTATTTTGTCTTTTTTTTTTTCTTCAGAGCTGAGGACCAAACCCAGGGCCTTGCGCGTGCTAGGCAAGCTCTCTACCACTGAGATAAATCCCCAACCCCTTAAACAAATTTCTAAACATGAGGAACAGTAAGGTCAGAAATCAATGGGTCAGAATACACCATGTTCAAGGTCTCCTAGAAGAAGAGTGGGAACTGCAGTTCTCAGGTCACTGTTTCTTCAACTATAGTGACCTTTTCTTTGAGAAGGAGCGTTCATTTTTATTCATGTCATTAACTATCCATTCAGTCATCAAGTACCTCTTCTGTGTGGAAAATTTTGTTCAATGTTGGGGATAAAGTGATTATCATAGTTTTGGTTTTCAAGGAGTTTAGCTCTAGGGAATAATCAAGAAAGTGAAATGCATGGCTGCCCTAACATGAGAAGCATGTACAAGGTGCAGAAAGAGCTCTGAGGAGAGACGAAATGCCTGTGTTTCTTTAAAGTCAGGTGGAGGCTAGACAACAGACATGATAGCTGAGTATTTCCAGCTACAGAGTGTGTTCCCAGAAGTAGGGCAGAGCAAGCAAAACCACAGGTCGATGAAAAGACATGATGAAGGGGGAACTCTCAAGTTCATTACTTCTGGAAAGCAAATCTCAAGGGTTATCGATGAGGTGGTTTGACTGGTAGGGAAGATTGAAGTACTGACAATTTTGCTTTTGTTCTTTAAACATACCACTCCCATTTTCATTTTCTGACACACAGAATATTTCTCCAAGTCCTTAAGACTCTTATAGCACTGTTACTAATGATGTCCTATCATCATAGGGACTGCCCAATGGAGTGTGGCTGGAGTAGGTCCAGTTGGAGTCTCCTCTGAGTTTGACAGTTGCTCACTAGGTGGAAGACCTCTTCCTGTCTGGACAGTAGGAGATATGGAAGAAGATGGCCCTGGGGTCACTGGCTAGCACCCTCCCCCTTCTAGAATGTGGGAAGAAGACCAGAGGAGCTGTGAGCTGCAGGGAGCCCAGAAGTGTCCTACCCATATTGTTGGATCCTCTGGATTCAGGCCTCTCTTTTGCTTAAAATAAGTGCTTTTCACTTCCATCACTTACAAATGAAGACTGATGACATTGGAAGCTTTGGTTTTACTTAATACATGGGGAGAGCTGCCTCCAGCTGACTTAACAAGAGGAGCCTGATATCTAATGTCTTTAGGGCTTTTCATGACCAAGAAGGTAAAAACACTATGAGTGAGGGGCAGGACTTGGGAAGGATGTCATTTGTTATGAATAGTCACCAGGATGGGGAAGTAGGAGCTGTCCAGGCTCTGAGGATGGACATCAATTGCTCATGTGAGATTAGAGTCCTAATACTCTTTCTTGCAATGAAAATACCAATACAACTCATTTTGATTGTGTTTGAGTCCACAATTCCAAATCTACTGTTTTTGTTTTTTTTCCTTTGTCTGTCTGTCTTTCTGTCTGTCTGTCTGTCTGTCTGTGTTTCTTATTTTGATTTTTATTTATTTATTTTTTTGAGGTTTCCTTTTGTAACAATTCTGGCTATTCTTGAACTTTCTTTGTACAGGCTGGTTTTGACATTACAGAAACCTACCCGCCTCTTCTGGGATTAAAGGTGTGCACCACCATGCCCAGCCCAAATTTACTCTTGAAACAGTCAAGTGCTTACTTCATAAAAATTTCCCAGTGTCAAAGACTTGGCAATTTTTACCAATCAATTGTAGCAAAAAGTAAAGTGCTAAAATGAACTTTGGTTCAGATGATGTTTCCGACAGGATCTTGCTGTGTGACTTGAGACAAGTTACTTAACTCCACTGGGCTTTAGTTTCCTAATGTATCCCATGAGATTAGCAATGCTCACCTTTGTTGATGAGAATACTTTTGGTTGCATGAAACTGAAAACAATCCAGATCTAAGCAATGGTAATTTTAGGTAATGTTTGATCTAACTTCTTAAGCCCCGGCTTTTTTTTTTTTTTTTTTTTTTACTGCTTACTTCCAGGCTCCATCACCACTGTTGGCACTCATGTTGGAAGCACACTCTCTTAGGTGTCCCCAATGCCTGCCAGCACATGATGGGACATCTACTCCATGAGAAGGAGGCTGTAACTGGGTGTTTCTGATGCGTTCTTGAGATTTCATTGATAACTGCAGAGATATCTATGCTGTGACCCAGTTACTGTGCTTAGGGAGGAATCTACACTGTCTCCACGACAGTCAAGACCCATTCTTTGAGCTGAGGCAGATCAGTGAGGACAAACGGCAAAGAAGATGTCTTCTCAGGCAATATTTTGACAAGAGGGAAGTGAATACAAGACAACGCACAGCAGGCACATGGCCACAGGGCTCCTTTTCAGGAGACAATAGATTGAAATCTTTAGCATTTGGCATGTGGGAAACACCTGATTAATATCAGCTTTGTATAGTAGTTGCATTCCTTCCTCTTATAGAGACATGTTTTCACAAATGACAAGCCGGCCAGCATTCATTGCCAGCATGCCTCTGTAGGAAGAACAGGAAACCAGGAGAGCCTTTGTGCTGTCAGAAGCAGAGGCCGGTGATACGGAAACACTTGCCAAAGTGCATGCAGCCTTAGAACAGAAGCCATAATCTGCCCTCAGCCCCCAGCCCTGCTGTCTGTTCCCCTGGATTGCTGGGCTCTCACTAGCTTTTCCTCTTTTTCAGGTTTCTGTATAGAGCAGGACTCAGCGACCAAGCTGACAATGATCTATGTCCCCAGGAATCCCCAGGAAAGACTACAAACCTCCAGGTTGAGGGCAGAGGCTACACCTGGAAGCTTCCATTTGAGAAAACGCTGTCTGCTGTTCTGCCCCTGTGTGTTCCGCTCTGCTACCACAGTCAGTCCCAAACCTGTCATAATGTGGGAAGCTGTCAATTAGGGAGGCCACTTCCAGCTGCGTTGTCTGTGTCCACTCTACAGCACTCCCGTCCCACTTCCCCTAAATGTGCCCATTAGGGAGGGAAGGTCCCTGTTGCAAGATTGCTCCCTGATGGAGGCAGGACACAGAACAGCCAAATTTATGTCAGAAAGCTAAAATCATTTATTGCTGACAGCAGTAATAATGGGGCCTCAAACATGACCTAGTTTATTGCTCTCAGTGCCTGGTCTGAGTTGATAAATTCCTTTTGAGAGGCCAAGTGGGCATGTGGGAATCCAGAGGGAAAGCTGGCACTAGGGCTATGGTGGCTACAACCTTATAGAGTACTACAGAGAAAGGAGCGAGCTCAGGTATGCTTGTCATTACCCATTAACAGTCACTACCATTTGTTAAAGTGATGAGCTCTGGGACGTGCATTTTAAACATATTTTCTGTAATCTACAGTACCAGCAGGCAAAGTAAATATTAGTCCTAGTCCAGTGATAAGACAACTAAAGCTGGAGCCGGGGGCTGTGGAAATAGCCTAGTGTTTGCCTGCCGAATACTAGGGCTTGAGTAGAGTCCACAACTTACACACCCATGGACACACACACACACACACACACACACACACACACACACAAGCTCAGAGACAGTATTCATCCGAGATCACATAGTCAGTCAATGGAGATGTCCAGTGTGGATGCAGTTCTGCCTGACTCCTGAGCCTTATCCCCCTCACACACTCATTATTCAGCATCTCCTTTGATTTCCCTTAAGTTTCTCGCACGAGTTGGCTACTAAAGCCGTTTCCATGGTTCTGATCAGTAGTTTGAGTTTCTGGGGTGGGGAAGCCATGGGCGTGCTCTTCTGACAGGAGTCTGGAATGCCGCAGTGCTGAGGAGATGCATGTTCATGCTTGCGTGTGAATCTTAATTGCATCTATGGCGCTGCACCCTGCATCTGTAGTCATACTTTACTAATTGTGGCCCTACATCTCTGCTGGCAGCCTGTGGTAATCTGAAGGCAATAGGCTAGAAAGAGACTAATGAGAATGATTTCTTGATCGATGGGGCTGTTCTTTCTGGATTTCAAAGGACGTTGTTATGACGACAGCATTCTGTTTTTACACCACACATCCAATGATGAGATAGAAAAGTCCTGAAAACCTAAAACATTCAAGAACCTTAGAGGGCGAGCCCTAGAACCAAGCTACATCTTAGACCCTGTGACGCTCAGGGCCTCAAGCTGCTTGTGACATCTGAAAACGGCAGACGTGGCTCTGAAATGTCCTGCCCTTTCACACGTATTCTTTGCTTACATGACCCCCCTTTTCCAACAGATTGATATATGTCAATGGTGCTCATCTCTAGGAGTTCACTACTGGGTAATTTGGCCCCTAACTGGCTCTCTCTTCTCTGAACAGCTACACTCAGCCATATTTTCTTGCCCTGAATTTGACAGAGGGACAGCACGCATGGAATGAGTGTCCCGATTTCAGAGTCCATCTGAGGTCCAGATCGAAACTCTTCATCAAGCTTTCTGTTTAAATTTCCTTCCTTAGCCATTTAATTCTTTTAACTTAGAACAACTCTAATACTTGGAACGTCACAACATGTAAATGCTGCTGCTGCTGCTGCTGCTGCTGCTGAACGTGTTAGTACCCAGCCCCTGTACACTTTTAAGTCTTCCCTGAGCACACACTGTGCCAAGAATAGAATATAGATTAGTGTTCAGGACTGGGAAGAGATAAACAGAGGCACCAGGAGGGAGAAAGGCACGAGAAACAAGCATCTCCTTCTCGGTTTTGCAAAGAGGTGGCCTGTTCCCCTGCTAAGAATTGGAGGAACGTTCCAGAAAGACTGGAGCTCCTCTGATATGATCACTCATATAGAACAAGTAGTCCTCTCATCAACCAAGGGCAATGTTTCTCCACACAGAGGCTTTCCAATGCCATGTTCCCGTCAGGATGTTTTCTGAAAAATGCCGGCAGATAGTGTCCTACGCATGACCCACTTCCGCCCCACGTATCTTGAATGGCACCCAGAACTGGCTTCCCACACAGATGGTCTGACAACCTGGTGTGACAGAGAGGAAACGAGCTATTTTACAGAGTGTGTGAGAACTGAATGAAATGAACAAGGCACACTGTTCCAGAAGAGTGTCTTGTGAGATCAACAGCCAGGAGGCCTTTCATCTTCTTTTTGCTTTGTGGTGACTTTGAAATGCCTCCCACTCAGCAGACACTCTGAAAAAGTCCTCTGATGCACGGAACAAAGGATGAGAAAGGGTGACAGTCATGCGTGGAGTGTCACTTAGCATGTTGGGATCAGGGCTTATACACAGCAACTATTCTTTATGGACTATTATAAATCAAAATATTATTCTTGTAAATATATTCTCCAACAAGACTCTTGAATATGCCAATCATCATGAGGCAGTCCATTGTTTTTGTAAGTCTGAAGAATCATCAATAAACTTCATGTCTATGCCTCTATGCAATGGTAACCCCATGAACACCAAGTACTCACTTTTCAACAGGTTACTTTTATCAGTGACATCTAGAATTTTCCCATGAACAAATCCTTGGAGACAAATGAGGTGCTTTGGTGCTTTTCTGACAGTGTCTGTGTCCCTGTCTGCCTGTCCCTATATCCATCCATGTGTGTGTGTGTGTGTGTGTGTGTGTGTGTGTGTGTGTGTGTGTGTGTGATCCATTTATCCTTCCAACATACCTTACTTGAGCACCTACTGTGTGTCAGGCACTGTGCTGGGGAAGACACAGTGATGAGCAAATCAGGCTTTAGGAAGAGTTAAAATTCATTCACACATAAAATTATAGTCGTAACGAGTGCTATGAAGTAGGGGTTCGAGGCTGTAAGAAAGGCGAGGAGGGAAATTTGCTGAGTGTGGGAACTTAGAGGTAGTTTCTACTAAAAGCCATGAATGAGCTGAAAGGAAGGTGCTAAGGGCCGATACTTCAGACTGCAGGGAATAGCATGTGCAAAAGCAGAAGTTATTAGTTTCCTGTGACTTCCTATATTAATAACTCTTCTGTTGTGATAAAACCCCATGACCAAGGCAACTTATAGATGGAAGAGTCTATTTGGCTTTAAGAGTCCATCATGGTGGGGAGGCAAGGCAGCAAGCAGGCATAGAGGCTGAGGCAGAGAGCTAAAAGATCCATGTTTTTAACAGCAAGTGTGAAGCAGAGAACCAACTGCAAATAGGGTGAATTTAACCTTTCAAAGCCCTCCCTAAGTGATTTAATTCCTCTAGTAAGGCTGCACTTCTCTGCAACATCTCTAAACAGGTAAGTACCACTAACAAGGGATGACCAAGAGCTCAAATGCCTGAGGCTACAGGGGAGACAGTTGTCATTTAAACCACCACACCCTGTAAGAAATGATCAGACTTAAAATAATACAAATGGCAGTGTACATTTCTGTAGTTAAGAAATTGGAAACGTGCCCCACAACAGAAAGATTAAAGTGTGGGGAGGCTGTGCTCTTTGTGAAGGCTGAGGTGATAAATCTGCTCCTTTGTCATACCTATGGACTGTGCCATCCCCAAGACTCAGAGCATCTTCTTTGTTCTACTCCAATCTCTGCTCCCACTATTACATCCTCATCATTGCCCTCCTTCTTCCTAACCACCCTGCTTCTCCATGACTTCATTGGTCCACGGGGACAATTCAGAATAATAGACACAACTCAATGTTTTTAATTCCATCTACAAAGTTAAATTTGACATGTAAGGCAATACATTTTAAGGTTGCAGAGACTAAAGGCTGCCCTCCGGTGCAGGGCTCTGTCTGTCATAAGTGGTATCATGAGAGTTTGAACTAATGAAAACTATTGAAGAGATAAGAAGTGTGGGCTGGTCGGGCTGTTGGGTAACACTGTAGCGCTCACAGATGAGCAAATGGGAATTGTTCAGGTTTCAAGATCTTACCACTTTTGGTCACTTTTTTTTTCTTTTTATGTTCAGGGAATTTTAAAACTTGACAGTAGCACATCTGTTTTCCTACCTCTGTTTATAACCAGGATATGGGCTTTATGTAAGCTTGGATGATCAGAAGCACCCACTCTGACGAGACTTCCTGCTAGAGGAGAGCAAAGTGAGGCAGAATCTAATCTCCAGAGAACACGAAGGCAGTGCTATTGGCTCAGAAGCACAGCAGTGACAGAAGTGCTGCTTGAGCTGGAGAGTCCATGGGAAAGGAGATAGATGTGAGGAGGTCATCACAGGGACCCTGACATGGGACTGGCTGACCATTGTCTTGACTTTGGAGTTTCCTCATCAGTCGGCCATAGAATTTCTTTCAGTGATTCTCTAGTTAATCTTTACTACATTTGTTTCTTGCCTTGTTCAGTTGGAGTCTCCTCTGTCATTAGCCACCAGGACTCTGCTGCCATAGGAAATCAGGCTTTGGGAAACCTTGTCACTCTTACCCAAAGGGTGATGGGAAGTTATTAAAGCATAGAAGTGCTGGGGAGGGTAATAGACTTAAATCCACTCAAAACACCATATAGGGGGAGAGAGAGAGAGAGAGAGAGAGAGAGAGAGAGAGAGAGAGAGAGAGAGAGAGAAAGAGAGAGAGAGATACATTTCCTATACCATGTCACAGTTATAGTTGGTAAGAGTATTTGTACTAATTGTAAGGAATCAGAGACAGATGGGCTAAGAGGTTTATATCAGTGCTTCAGAAGGAATACCTAGACATCATTTGACTGTAAACCATTCAACATAGCACACAATCATTATAGGCCTACAGTATTGAGTAGCTGAGGGAGACTTCTTGTCACCTGAGCAAATGGCCTGTGATCTGCCAGTGCTGAGAGGCTCAGCATTCGGAAGCAACTACAAGCCATTTGTCGCACACAGTGTGCTAGGGTGCTCTGAGCCCACGGGATGTTTTGACCATGTAATGATTGGTCCCTTTGGTACACATTCTCACTTATATATCCTTACATGGTTTCCCTCTATCTCTCCTTGGCCTCCTTGCTTGAGCCTGTTATCTCAACACAATGTGTTGCTCTGAATCAGCCAAGTGTGTGATGTGATGTCTGATGTCCTGGTTTGGATGCATTCGAGGCGGGACTCAGCCTTTTATCAGTATAAACCATAGAAGCTGTATGGTCCCATGGCACCTTGTCACCCATCTGGTCTACTGGTAGGGAATTCCCTACCTATGAGAGACCAATAGTTCAGTCATCTCTCAATTAAACTTAATAAAAACAAAACAAAACAAAACCCCAGATCTTTAGATTCTAGTTGGAGAGAAAGGGCATCTGAGGCTAGAGAGGCGCTTGAGGCACAGGGAAACAGTTGGTTTGAATAAGGTCACAGATTAATTAGAACTGGGCTTAATTAAAGCTGCATGAGCATCTGGCCAGCTTTGCCAACAAAGGGGATCATCTGGGCATCTTTGAGCAGCCCCTTTCTCTGCTGGGCTCTCATTCTCTGGTTTGGATGTCCGTTCCAGCTGCTGTGATGGACTCCTGTGCCTGAAAGCATTATTTCCCAGTCAATTATACAGGCTTTTCTGTGACTGCTTCGTTAGGTTACAGCACTGTTCTAATGAAGTCAAGGTCTCAGGCTCCAGCTCCATCCATGAGGAGTCTGCCCTGCAGCCTGGATTACGCTTTTCAGACATGGAAGGAAAATAAACTACTTAGATATGAAGAAAATCTTGGTGTGTTGGATGTGGGTTTCACCTGGCTTCTTTCTTTCCTGGCTCAAGGTCCTGTTTGAGTGACAGGTACTCAGCAAATGCATTCCTGAAGGCGCCTGGCCAACAGAACTTTGTGAATGAATTTGAGTACTGAGGACACCAACAGGGCGTGCTACAAGGTGGCTGTATGTATCTTTTTCTTTTCCACCTGATTCCACATGAAGACTGCTGATAAACTACTCATACTAATTTTCAGCGACCAGTAGTAGCTTGGAGTGTTATGTGTAAAAGTGTTTACATTTGTGACAGTGGTGAGACTTTTTTTTTTTTTTTTTTGTGAATAGGCAATTTCCAACCTGAGTTGGATAGCCGTTCATGCCAGGATGTGTGAGATGAAGAGATTGCCCAGGATTTTGGCTACAAAGTGCAAAACAATCCAAGTCAAGCTGGGGTGGGGTGGGGTGGGTGGGTGGGTGGGTGTGTGGGTGTGTGAGCTAGTTACCACAATTTGGGGATTTTCCAGATAGATGAGTATATGGGGGAAGTGTTGGATTGGGGTGGCAGTGCAAAGAGGAAGCTGGTCATACCAAGCTAGGGGTCCCTGTCTCTGCAGTAAATAGATCAGCAGCTCCTGAAAGATGCTGTGTATTCTGAAGCCGCAGCTAAGGCTTTCCTTGGGAGGCCTCTCAAAAAATGAAGGCCAAAGATATCAATAAGGAACCAGAACAGTAGAGACCTTTGGAAGAGAGAGTTTGAAGCCCCGTTCTACTAAGCAGGTGGCTGTTACTTGGGTGATAGGAAAATGGACACTCCAAGCCTGGAGCACGGAAGAAAAGGCGCGTTTGCAGAGTAGGAGAGCATTTGCTATCGCTTGTTTCCTCTCGTAGTTCTCATCTCCTTGGGGAAGCAGGAGTCCAGTGTTAAGTGTCCTTAACGGGAGGGTTTTTCTGTGAAGCAGGGGTTGTCTATAAAATGCCCACTTTGCCGCTGTCTGATTCCTACAGGTGTTATCTAATTGGTGTACTTAGGCTAAATGCCTCAAACCGAGTGGCAAGAAAAGTCTGGAGTTTCCTAAAAATTAGGAGGGGAATCTGAACATCAAGACCCAGAAGAGGTAACAAAACCTCAATGGCTAATTATCTACAAGGGAAGGTAAATCTAGTCCCCATTTATTTCATCCATCCCAAATATAAGATGAAGAGATAAACCTGCCTTTTTTTTTTCATGCTAGCAGGACAAACCTCTTCCTTGGTTACCAGGAAATTCCTGTGTCTCAGGTCACCTTTTCTTGTCATGATTCTAACTGACCATACAATCCCCATTTACAGAGCATCCTCTCCTGCATCTTCAGCTCCCACTTCTGTTACACTTTGAGACCCTCCAGTCATTAGCCACTGTCCCTCTATCATCAACACTTCTGTCAGTGCTATATTTTTACTCTTGAAGAAACAAGCTATCCCCTGAGGATATCACAGTCCCCAGAATTTTTATGTGATGCTTGCTTTTCTTAAAAAATCAGAGAGAGTCTTTCATATTTACATCTATAACTTCCAAACTGTTTTTTCTCTAAACCTTAAAAATCAAAACAATGCTTTAAAAAACCCCACAGTTTCCCCCTCTTCTAGTCATGAAATCATAAAATAAAAGAATTTCTAACCTATATTCTTAGGTTTAAGAAAGCCAGACTAGGAAACAGAACATGCAAATTCTTTCTTTAAGGACATTACGAGACATATGTAAGTCCAAATTACAAGGAAGGAAGGGATGCCAAATTTAGCAGAAGTCAGCATGGATCCTTCCTCATATAGAGGTTATAAAAGGCCACGGAAAACCAGGAAGGCTCGTGGAATGGTTATCTGGTCCATGACATGCCTTTGGGACGAAGCTTCTTTGATCTAGATTTATGTTCGAGTGCACCTAACAGAATGTCATAGATAAGAGAAGTTTCTTTCTCTGTCACATAGGATACTCTGGAGGTTTACCTTACCAGTTAGTTCTACTGTTACTTAGGACATTTTCTGCTTCTTGTCCTCACTATTTTTGTGCACGGTTGCCATCTAAAGAGCAAACTTCTGGGATGTGAAACAGTCAGAGGGTGGATGCGGAGGGGGAGGGATTAAATTCTGGAGTGTAAAAATAAATTTAAAAAAAGAAAAAAGTTTGCTAGAACACAAATCATGAAATCCACAGTCCAAGTAGTTGTGAAGATAATCTCTAGGTTTCTAGATTCTTTTATAAAGATCTCCCACAAGACCTTCCCAATGATATTTGTTAAGAATCTGATTACATGCTCACAATACCTACAGTGAAGCCCAGGAAAAGTAATATTTTGGTAGTTAATGTTTTTATCCCCAATACAATAATGTTCTGATGTGAGAACAAAGGAGAATGAAGGTTGGTGTTAGTTAATGACTTGCTCTTACGCGTGAGAGCTACTTGTAGGAAATGTGCTTTGTCTTCTAGAAAAGAGAATGGTGAGTGAGATGGGTTTGAGAAATAACTCACAAGGCACATCCTCAGGGAACACACTGCATGAGACAAGGTACAAAAGGGAGATTATATGTTGTGAAAAGTCCAGGAAGCTCTTGTTACTGTTGTCTGGAGCAAGAGAAGTTAGAAAAAAAATAACCACTCACAACTTTATATAAAGAGGGTTTCTTCTAGGTTCTTGGCAAGTCCCTTAGATATTTTCTAGAAGTATTTATTCAAATGTGAGCCACTTAACCCATGAATCATGATTAAAAGACTCCTGTATCTTTGAACTAAATGAAAAACTGGGAAAAAAGACTGAAAAACTAGAAGTAGATGAAGAATTCTCACTGAAAAGTCTTGCCATGGAGACATAATAATTATGTTCCAACTTGAATTATTGGTGAAAAGAGAACAGAACGATGCTTGTTACCTCCAATGAAGCGCAGGATCTGTGAGGTTCAGGAGTAGCTCCGTGAGCCCAAGGAAGAGGCAGAGCTGCAAGGACAAAGGGGCAACTGTGGGGTGAAAATGGCACTGACATGGGCACACTGATGAGAAGGAGGCAAGGGAAAAACCAACATCAATACCCATGAGCACATTTAAAATGATGAAGACCAGCTGCCATACAAAAGGTAGACACGGGGCGTCCAACTCAGAATTAGTGTTTCTCACCAATGAACCCAAATGAAGCCCTTAACACATATTTAAAAACAGAGCTAGGACCAAACCCAGACACTATTGTGGATGCCAAGAAATGCTTGCTGATAGGAGCCTGTTATAGCTGTCTCCTGAGAGGCTCTGCTAGAGCCTCACAGATACAGAGGTGGATGCTTGCAGCCAGCCATTAGACTGAGCATGGAGTCCCCAGTGGAGGAGTTAGAGAAAGGACTGAAGGAGCTGGAGGGGTTTGCAACCCCATAGGAAGAACAACAATATCAACCAACCAGATCCCCCAGAACTCCCAGGGACTAAGCCATCAACCAAAGAGTACACATGGAGGGACCCATAGCTCCAGCAGCATGTGTAGCAGAGGATGGTCTCGTCAGACATCAATGGGAGGAGAGGCCCTTGGTCCTGTGAAGGCTCAATGCCCCAGTGTAGGGGAATGCCAGGGTGGGGAAGTGGGAGTGGGTGGGTGGGGGAACACCCACACAGAAGCAGGGGGAGGAGGATCAGATAGGGGATTTTCAGAGGGGAAACCAGGAAAGGGGATAACATTTGAAATGTAAATAAAGAAAATATCTAATAAAAGAATTAAAAAACATAATTAAGAAGGCTTCTTTTGCGGAAACAAAATGAGTTTATAGATAGAAAAAGTCATAAATCCTTTGAAAAACTTTCCCAAGTACAGAAAAGCAAGGGCTATATTAATATATGATAGGCTGCACTTTATATATGAACACACTTCTCTCTCTCTCTCTCTCTCTCTCTCTCTCTCTCTCTCTCTCTGTGTGTGTGTGTGTGTGTGTGTGTGTGTATGTGTGTGTGTGTTTAGCAGCAATTAATCAAAAAAGAGGCCATGCGAAAGGAGGGGCATATGGGAAGATTTTTTTTTTGAGAGGAAAGGGGGGATGATGTAATTAAATTATAATCTCAAAAAATACAAATATTTTATAAAGTTTTAAAGCATTTATTTTTATATGCACTGAATATTAGTAAAATTGCCTCTAAGAATCAGTAATAATGTTTTCCTCAAGAATCTATGTTTTTTTCTCAACAGAGTCTGCTAATTACCTGTTAAGCATCCATTCTTCCATCTCAAAATACAGAATTCTGATTTTCCCAGTTCTGCTGTCAGGAGCCTGGTTGATAAGAGACTTTCTCAGAGGCCCTAATGAAAGGACACAGAGAATGACAGTTCTGTGTCCTTGCCCAGGGACAGGCTTGGCAAGGTCTAGTCTGAGGCTGGGCACAAGACGTCAAAGGAGTTATGGTTTTGGTTCCTGGGAAACTGGCTTTTACCTGTACAGGCTGGAATTATTGTGTGTTTGATCTGTGGTGCACTTGAGATATCCTGTGTTCCTTGCTTTTCCAACATTTATTATTATTATTATTATTATTATTATTATTATTATTATTGGAATATTTTATTTATTTACATTCCAAAAGTTGCTCCCCTTCCCAGTCCCTCCTTCCAGAGTTCTCCACTCCATCCCTCTACCTCTGAGAGGGTGCTCCTTCACCTGCCCCACCCCCCACTTCAACCCCACAAGTACCCTCTTCCCTGGGGCATCAAGTTTCTACAGGATTAAATGCATTCTCTCCCACTGAGGCCATACAAGGCAGTCCTCTGCAACACATGTGCCCAAAGCCATGAAACAGCCCATGTATGTTCCTTGGTTTTTGGCTTAGTCTCTGGGAGCTCTGAGGGGCCCAGGTTAGTTGACACTGTTGTTCTTCCTTTGGGGTTGCAATCCCTTTCAGCTCCTTCAATCCTTCCTCTCACTCATCCATATTGGTCCCTGACCTCAATCCATTGCTTGGCTCTAAGTACCTGCATTTGTCTCAGTCAGTTGCTGGTAGAGTCTCTTCGCAGAAAGCCATGCCAGGCTCCTGTCTGCATGCACAGTAGGACTTCAGTAATAGTGTCAGGATTTGGTGTGCATGCAAGGGATGGATCCCAAGTTGGGCAGGTCATTGAGTCTCTGCTCCATATTTGTCCCTGCATTTCCTTTAGACAGGAAGAATTCTGGGTTAAAAATTTTGAAGATGGGTGGGTGACCTCCTGCTTTAACTAAGGGCCATGTCTATCTTCTGGAGGTGGTCTCTTCTGATTCCATCTCTCCACTGTTGGGCATTTTGGCTAATGTCATCCTGATTGAGTCCTGGTAGCCTTTCACATCCTAGGTCTCTGGGACTTTCTAGAGGTCCCCCCTAATCCCCACTGCTGCATATTTCGATTCATTCTCCTGGTCCTCTAGGTGTCCCTCCTGTCTCTCCCCATACCTGATCCCACCCCTAGTTTCCCCCTCCCCCACCCAGTTTCCTCCTTCCCTCTGCCTTCCGTGATTATTTTGTTCCCTTTCTAAGTGGGTTTCAGGTATCCACACTTGGGTCTTCCTTCTTGTTAAGCTTCCTAGGGTCTGTGAGTTGTATCATGGGTATTCTGAACTTTTTGGCTAATCAGTGAGTATATACCATGAATGTCCCTTTGGGTCAGGGTTAACTCACTCAGGATATTTTCTAGTCCATCCATTTGCCTACAAAATTTATGATATCCTCATTTTTAATAGTTGAATAGTATTCCATTGTGTAAATGAACCACATTTTCTGTATCCATTTTTCCGTTGAGGGACATTTGCTGTTTCCAGCTTCTGGCTATTACAAATAAGGCTGCTATAAACATGATGGAGCATGCATCCTTGTGGTATGGTGGAGAATCTTTTGGGTATATTTTCACTAGTGGTATAGCTGGGTCTTCAGGTAGAGCTATTTCCAATTTTCTGAGAAACCAACTGCCACATTGATTTCCAGAGTGGTTTTACCAGTTTGCCATCCCAACAGTAATAGAGGAGTGTTCCTCTTTCTCCACATCCTTGCCAGCATGCACTGACACTCGAGTTTTTGATTTTAGCCATTCTGATTAGTGTAAGGTAGAAATCTAAGGGTCATTTTGATTTGCATTTATCTGATGATTAAGGCTATTGAAAATTTATTTAAGTGTTTCTGAACCATTCGCGATTCCTCTGTTGGGAATTCTCTATTTAGCTCTTTACCCTGTTTTTTTTTTTTTTTTTTTTTTTTTTTTGTTGTTGTTGTTTTTTTTTTTAAATTGGGTTATTTGTTTTTAAGAGTCTAACCTCTTGAGTTCTTTGTATATTTTTGATAGTGTCCCTCTATTGGATGTAGGGTTAATGAAAATCTTTTCTCAGTCTGTAGGTTTGTACAACATGGAGTAGGTTCATGCAACATTGTAGCTTCTGCTGACCTTGCCCTATTATAGGAGAGTTCTTTGCTGACATCGTCCCATTTTCAACTGCAAGCTTTATATAAAATGTTATCTTTTTTAATAGGCTTGCTTGCAAGAGTCATCAGCTTGTATAAGACCTCCCAATCCCAAACTTCCCTATCTTTATTTTCTCATCTCCTGGTCCTTCCTCTCAGGACTCTGTCACTCAAGAACAATCTCCTGGTCCAGTGTAGTTGTTCTACTGTCCACTGCCTTTCAGTTGTTTTTAACTGAGAGATGTCTCTCCTGGGACCTCTGGAATATTTGACAATGTCTGGAGAAATTTTGTTGTCACGATAGGCAATGAGATGTTAGGCACTACTTAAACATCTAATGATCCAAAGGTTGGCTCCCTCAGCAAGGAATGATTTGGTCCCAAGTGTTCATAATGTTCAAGTTAAAAAAGAAAACAAAACACCCTGTGGCTTCAATTAGGAGCAGTAGATGTCACTAGAAATAAAACATGGACATTCTATGGTGTGGTGAGGTCTGAGTTAATCAGCAATCTTGGGCCATAAGGATAAGCATTACAGTCTAGTAGTGGATTCCACTTAATAGTGGGAAGGAGAATGAAGAATAGGGCCCTGGGCCTTGACAAATTTCCTTCTTTAATGTACTCACTAATTTGCTGAATGTCTTTGCTTGTCTATGCTGGATGCTGGGGCTTTGCAGGCAATTGTGAACCTTCCCCTTCATTCTGAGTGAGATGAGCAAGCACTGCAGAAGTGAGTCAATCTGACTTAGCACTGTGACGATCACTCCTGCTGCTGGCCTGAGCTTCACTGGGTTCTGGAAAAGGAAGTCATGCAACCTACGATGGCTGTTCAGACTAAAGCGATACTATGGCAGAGAGGGTACAGTTGTCTAATTTTGGTGGATCTGAGATAGTTGACTTATTGAAAGATTTGGTATGTGGTCTTAAGCATAGATAGGAGTGAAAGGCAGTACCAACATTTTGATCGGAGCAAAAGAAACATGGGGTTACTTTGTATGAACAGAGGAAGCTGTAACAGACAAGGTTATATTTGGGAAAATTTTGTTGTAGATGTTTTTATAATTATTAACCAGGTAGTTGTAAGTTAGAGTGGTTAAAATATCATTTTTTTGTAATCTATGAAAATATCACTTGGGAGGCAGAGGCAGGCAGATCTCTATGAGTTTGAGGCCAGTCTTATTTACTTATTGTGAGTTCCAGAGCACCCAGGGCTGTTACACATGGGACTCCTGTGTCAAGAAATATGCCTAATATAATTGACCATCTTGTCACATATTCTGTTTTCTTTTCTTCCCTGGTTTTAGTGTAGCGGATCAATCCCAAGTCTTCAAATAGTGAGTGCTTGTACTGAGCTTCACTCATAGTCCACCCATGTCTTTGGGATAGTGCATTTCCCTTCTTTAAAATCATTAACAGTTTGAACTAATGATTATAGAAGATAGCCATACAATAACTTTAATATACAAATACAAATTAAAATGAGATTAACTATAAATATAGATATGTGAAAACATGCTTGTTTCCCCAAGTTTATAAATTTCAATATACTTTAATTAAAAGTGAAACAATATACAACCATACTGGGAAAAAAAAGGAAACAAAATAAAACAAAAATCAAATTATGAGTCAACTTGTGTAGAATTTTGGGCTGTGTTTATATGTGCTTTGTCAGAAGCATGTATTTGTCTCTTGCATGCAAAGTGGATCATATCATCAGTGCAATTATGCGTGGAGAGATGTTTCTTCCCTGTGAGCTGGTATGTCATTGGCATTGCCTTCTTTTCCAGTGTGAGGACACACTTCCTTATCTTTTTCAAATTTGGGAGAGAGTGAGAAGGTTGCATCTGTGGACAGCTGCCTAGTTTGGTTCTGTCGGTTGAACTGCCTCAGGGTGGGCCTGCTCTCTGCTTGGCAAATCACATGAAGTCATGTTCAATTGATGAAAAAGTGAATGGTATTGGATTCATTTCAATGACTTTGTTTCCTGGCTGCGTGCGAATGCTTCTGCCTTTTAAAATTCTTCCTCAGCTTTATTTTTGGTATCTAAACCTATCTTTATGGAATATAGAACTTATACAGAAAAATGCACAGATAGTGAATATTGACCAGGAGAATATACAAATACAAGCATCATCCAACTCAAAAGCATAACATTGTTTACCAGGCTTCCAGAAACTTCCATCATGGGCCTGCTGTCATTGTTTCCCTAAGAATACAACTGCCATCCTGATAGCAGAGCACATTTTGCTACTTCATTATGCTATTAAGGGGTATTTGAGATTTTGTTTGTTCTGATAGTCATGAATAAGTTCCCCATGACTGTTCCTGTTCATATCTTTTGTCTCTGTGTGTGCTCATATGTGTCTACTGTGTACATGTATGTGTGTTAACTTTGGGTATTATATTTCTCCTGCCTTTATCTTTTATGAGAAACGGTCTTTTGCTAGTTTGGGGCTGAACAATTTGGCTAGGGTGGCCAGAGAGCCCCAGGGACAGGTCTGTCTCATCTCCTTAGTGCTGGCATTACATGTGTGCATCATCTTGACAGGCTTTGTATGTGGATCCTTGGGGTTGAAAACAGGTCCGTGTGCCTGCAAGGTAAGTACTGTATTGACTAAGCTATCTTCACAGTTACTTGTTAATGTCATTCAATGAACATTTGTATTCCCTTTGTTCTTTACATAACTACCTGGTGATCGAATTCCTGGGTCAGATGGTATCTTTGTGTTCATATGTGTGAGATACAGTCAGATTCTTGAAGGAGCTTCACTCAATATATTCTCTTACTAATAGTGTGAGACTTCTGGATGTCCACATGTTCACCACTTTCTGTGTATTGCAGTTGAATTACAATGTGTTTTTAATTTCCATTTTAGTAAAAATATATATTCACATATACATGTATATATGCATGTATATGAGCCATTTGGCTATATTCTTTGTTGATGCGCATCTTTACTTTGATTGGCCATTTTTGCATTCAGGTATTTGTCTGTTTCTTGTATTATTATGTAATGTTGATATGAGTCTTTGGCAAGATATTTATACTTTACATATTTTTCCATTATATTGCATGCATGCATTTGAATGAGCAGAATTTGAAAAATTTAATGACATCAAATTTATTACTCTCTCCTTTATGTATAGTGCAGTTTTGTCCTGTATAGGATTCCTATGTTTGCCTGGAGTTTGTAGAGGTTCTGATCTCTTTCAAGATGTGCTTCCTGTGTGTGGTTTTTTTTTTTTTTTTTTCATTTGCAACACATCTGAGACTCAGTGCTGGGGATTCAGTCTAGGGCCTTATGCTTATAAAAGATCTACTCTAACAGGAGTTTCAATGACAGCTATGCAATTGATTTTTATATATAATGTGTTATGTTTAATTTTTTATGGTGCTGTGGATTGAACCAGGTGCCTTTTACATTCTAGGAAAATACTTGGGCTTAGCTGCACATCAATTCTCTTGCTCTTTTTTTTAATAGGAGCACAGATAGATGACTTAGACTTATGTGTTGAAATGACCACATGCTTTTCTTACTGCAGCATGGTACCAACTTTGTTGTAAACTTATTATTGTTGCCATGGAGTCAGCATCCCTTATTTAACACCTCTGTCCTTGCTCCGATAAGCCACTGTTGATCACTCTCTCCTCATAAATGTCTCGGTGTGATAAGTCTTCTGTTTATAGGTGTAAAGTCTTCTCACTTTTTCTTTTCATTGTTGTCTTTGGCTGTTCTCGACCTCAGTTTTCCTTGCAAATAAAAACATTAGATGGGGAACACCAAAAAATGTTGCTAAGATCAGGCACTGATGTAGCCTGCATTGACTTTTGAAATCAATTGTGCAAAATTGCTGATTTACGTTATTGAATAACACAATATTCACTGATTTTATTTAGTTCTTATTAAACTTCTCTCAATATTAGTAGTTTTCTCTGCAGAAACTCACTTGCCTTCTGTCACTTCTATGGCATATGATTCTTTTCTTACTAAGTAAGTAGTGTGTATTTGGGAATATTATTCAATCCTTTTGGTCTAGTTTCTGGTCTTAGAGAATGAGGAGTGATCTCTCCAATTCTTCTATATTGGAAGTAAGGAAAGGTGAGGGAGGGAGGCAGAAAGCAATTTACCCTACAAGGTAAAATGTACAGTTATGTAGAAAATGGACTGGCTGAGGCAGGCTCCTGGGAGGGCACTTGAAACATCACCATGGAGATAACAGTCTACAGAGTCCCCGTGTTAGTGACTGTGTTATTGTGACCATGTCATTTAATATGGCTTGCTGAACATAGAGAGACAAAGAAATTTTTTAAAAAGCATATTTTAATTAATAACCAGCTCCCATTTCTTTGTGTTTTGGCTGAGTTTTTTTTTTTTTTAATGCCTTTGATTTTTCTTGCTGCCTGAATTCTTCCATACCACATCCATAATGAGATTTTTCACTGCCAATGAGGTCATTTCAGCCTCAGAGACACCCGTTTCCAACCTGCCACAGAAAGCAGCACCCTTCTCTTCATCACAGAGAACCTTTAAGAACCAGAGAGTTCTCTCCATCTTCTCTCCTTCCTGTCTCTAGCCAGTTAATTATTCTTAAGCTGTCAACTAAAAATGGCAGTACGCAGTAATTTGTTTGGTTGAATACAAACTTCAGGAGATGTTCCTACTTATTCCTTGGCTAGATGGCTTGCACAGATGTGACCTGTCATGGGATAATCAGGATGGTTAGACAAGTTCCTAAAATATGTGAGGTGCTGCTAGGGAAATGGTGTAGTTGGGGTTTCTTATAGTACTGAGTCAGGCCTGTCATCATCTACACATTTCCTTCTTAGTATCTAATCATCCCTTGTCTTATGAAAGGATTCACATTCTCCTCTAGGGCAAGTCTTCCCTTCAGTCACTCTTACCCATGGTTTTGGATGGGACTTGCTATAGCTCTATGGGGCAGGCAAGAAGTGGTTTGGCCACCCATCTCTTTATTGTGGTCATTTATGGTGGCGCCCTAGGACATTTTGTGTTTCTTTAACAGAATATTTGAAAATTTACAACTTATTGTAAGGAAAAAAAATTGTCTCATGATTCTAAAGGCTGAAAAGTTTAAAGACTATCAAAGTACAAGAATCTGTGAAGAACCTTCCTTCTGTGTCACCCTGTGCTGGGAAGTGGAAAAATGAATGGAAGGGGGAGGAAGAGCAGGAGAGGGAGAAGGGAGGGGAGAAAGAAGGGACATAGAGATTAGAATTTTTTTTTTAATTTGGCCCTTTATGAGCAATCTGCTTCTGTGAAAATAAACCACAATTTGACTTCTTCTATAAAAGAATCAATCAATTAATGAGGGCAAACCCCTCAGGAGCCATTTTGTTTTTGAGCAGGGTGTTTTACTACATCTTGAGGTTCATTAACTTGGCTACTAAGTGGCCAGCAAGATACAGAATCCTTCTACCCCTGCCTCCTCAATGCTGAGATTATATGTATGCATGCATTGCTGTTTATGTGAGTCTGTGAGACTAAATTCCGGCTCTTATGCAAGCAGGCATTTTATTGACTTATCTTTTTGACCATTTCCCAATGCAGCTCAGTGTGATGTTGGATAGGTATCTATATCAGAGTGAGTTGATCTTGGCTTTTTAACCATAAAAATAAGACAAATAATGCTTGCCCTGCTTGGCAAATGTGAAATCAAAATGATATCAATGTGTTAAAATTTCAAATAAATGTAATATTATAAATATTATAAATAAATACATAAATGTAATAAATGTATTATTATCCTTCACAAAAGGAGGTTATGGAATGATTTTGAAAATTTCTGTGTTACTAACTCTAAATAAAATGTTAAATACATTTATAGAACATTATTTAAATGTTTATATTTATAATCTAGGTAGTAGCACACTTTACCAAAAGCAGACTTAATTTGCTAGGTTTTGATTTGCCAAAATTTGTCAAACAAGATAGAGAAAGTCTATAAAATTAAAAGAAAATTATGTGTATATGTAGTTTATCTTCTTGTGTGGACACTACATGTGTAGAGTACCCACAGAGGCCAGAAGAGGACACCGTATTATATGATACTGGAGGTACAGATGGTTGGATGAGTTGCCAGGTGGATGCTGGGAACCAAACATAGATCCATTGCAAAAGTTCATAAATACTGAGCCATCTGTCTAGCTGCTGATTTTTCAAATTAGAATATCTTTTATTTATTCTTTGGAAATTTCAAACAGGTAAACACTATGTCTTGACAATACCATCCTTTTTTTCATCCCTTATTACTCCTCCGACTCACACCTCAACATGTCTCCCAGGGTTATAATTTTAATAACATACTAAGGATCTGGCATGCAAGTACCTATTTGTTATCCTATCATTTGTGAATTGTTTTAAGTTCAAGGGCTATGTACTGATGCCTTGTCTCAATACTCCCAAACCACCTTCTCAAAGATACATAAAAGGCAGGCTTCTCATCAAATTAATTATCCAACTAGAATAAAATAATTGAAAAACTAACAATAGTTTTAATGGGTTCTAGCCTACTCAGCATCTTTCTTTCCCAAATTCCCACTGAATTTCATTTTGGTTTAATGTCCATCCCATCCATGCTCTAGGAAAGACTCTAACATTCTCACGGTGACAGCTATTAGTCCATGGATGGACAGGTATTCTGATTTAAGAAGGCCCCTTTAGATTGAAGGGGAATTTTCCTTTCCCACCTACCAAATGTGGGCAGGCAGTATTAATTCCATTTGTTGCTTACATCCGTGAGGCTGCACAGTGATAGCAGCTCTCAGGGGAGGCTGGAGGTGAGGTAGAGCAGAGGTCAATGACAGATTGGACCCAGGCTTAGCTGATATTAACTCTTTATGATTTGGATTATAGGCATTTCTGCATTGCCTTTCAATCTACATTCTCCATTACTTGAAGCCAATGATATTTTGAGCGACAGCACATATTTTACAGAGCTTTCTGGGAATCCTCGAGATAAAATTACAGCAAACCCTATGTCTTATAGTACTGTATTCTCATCTTCATTACTCTGGATTTACACGACTTTCTCTTCCTTAGGGCGACCAAAAAGAACAAGTTATTAATTACTTGGGTTCAGAATCAAGTGAGGATCAATCATCAGTGTATGACTAAGCCAGTCTGTTAATGTCATTAAAAACTTAATGTATTTGAGGGTGGCCATGGACAGTCAGACTTGCAAGTTCCAGGAAACAGGCTTGCCAGATTTATGAATTGAAAATAAAGGGTATCTGGCCAAAATTCAATTTTAGAGTAATAGTCTTTTAGTTTAAGACTTGCTTCTACTAAATAGTGTTTATTGTTTATTTGAAGTTCTATAGGTATATTAATTATGAAAGGACTTTTTATAACATTACAAAAGACAGATTAGTACATTAAGCAGGGAAAGTTTTTTTTTCCTTTAACTTTGTAGGCATGAATGTATTGATGGTGAAATATAAACATAATTAAGTTTAAAAATCTTATATTAAAAAGGCTTACTACAAATTTATAAGATAATTTTTCTGATGAGCCTTTTAGGTGTTGAAGCATGGAGTCTTTCATAATACCTCACATGTTTCAAAACAAAATAACCTTCCCTTTATACTTGAGCAAATATACCAGAGCTTGGACAATTCTGTTGCTTCTTCCCAAACAAGTGTAGGTTTGAGCTAGATTGGTTGCTGTGTGTTGAAATTCTGTCAGGGAATTCATGATCTGTTAGCAAGTGCAGAGGGAATGATTTGACTGCAGGCAGAGACAGGCAAGAACCAGGGCACAGACAGGAAGTTGGACCGAACACTCAGGGAATGAAAAGGGTAAGTTCCGGGTCATTGCTACAAATCTGTCTAAAACATTCAGGTGACTGAATGCCTTCTTAGGTCATTCATGAAGAATGTGGGTTATTCATGTTGCCTTAGACATGGTATAGGGTAGGAAGCAAGCAACTGGGGAGTCTGCTATTCTAAGAAAGAAGGGGACCAATTACTAGGAACTCTAATTGTTGTCAGCTGACACATCACTCTTGAAACCTAAGTGAACCTTGCAGTTGAAGAATTTTAAGTCTCTGAAAAGTTCACTTAGGTTCCTAGAGTGATGTGTCAGCTGACAACACAAAAACGTGCCCAGAGAATGTGAGTGGGGTTCACAGCATGGTTGACCCACTGCATGTCACCCCCATAAGAACCATGGGCCATTGTTAGGACTGTGCATGTCTATCCTTACCAGAGGACAGCAGGACAGAGGGATCCAGGAATCCAGAAGTCACTTGGAAAGCTTGTATTATGGAAGAAATGCTGAGTAGGGTGATGCTCCGAAGGCAAATCCTTCACCTGGAGCTGCCAGCCTGGGTGTGGCATAGGCAGTGCTGCCTGTGTTTCTGGGACCCAAAGGAAGGAGACAGCCAGCCCATTACTGTTTCTGTCTCTGCTTATCCCTGATGGGATTCCATTTGAACCAGTGTCCCTATAAAAGGGAGCTGAGGGGTGAACAGGCAAAGAGGCATCTTCCTCTTCATTTGGGCCAAGGTTCTTTTTGTACTTTTTAAAAAATTCACTTTAAATCCTAATTGCTGCACTCCCTTCTGGTCACTCCCTACCACAATCCTGTCTTCCACCCTCTCAGAGGAGAAAAGAAAGGGTTGTACTGAGCTACACATCTACTACATATGTGTGTGTGTGTTGGGGGGGGGAGGGCTAGCTCCAGCCTGTGGATGCTTCTGGTTTGGTGGTTTGGTCTCTAAGATACCCAAAGGTCCAGGCTAGTTGACTCTGTTGGTCTTCCTGTGGAGTTCCTATACCCTTTGGGGCACCCAATCCTTTTCCCAACTCTTCCATAAGTGTCCCCAAGCTCCATCCACTGTTTGGCTGTGGGTGTTTGCATCTGTCTGAGTCAGCTGCTGGGTGGAGGCTCTCAGAAGACAGCCTTGCTAGACCCATGTCTGTAAGCATAATAGTATCATTAACAGTGTTTAGGGATTGGTGCTTGCCCATGGGATGGTTCTATAGTTAGGCCTGTTAGTGCTTGGCTATTCACCCAGTCTCTGCTCTATCCCCTGTCCCTGCATTTCTTGTAGACAGGTTAAATTTTGGATGGAAGGTTGGTGGGTGGATTGGTGTCCCTATCACTCCACTGGGGTTCCTGACTGGCTACAGGAGGTGGCCTTTTCAGGTTCCATATCTCCAATGGTGTGAGTCACAGCTAAGGTCACCACCATTGATTCTTGGGCACCTCCTCTATTGCAGGCCTCTGGAACATCCTTGAGATGCACCCCCCCCCACCTCTCCACCCCCACCGGTTGCAGATTTCCATTCATTCTCATGGGGGCCAAGTTTCTTAGCAATAAATCTCTACAGAAGTTCCAAATTACCCATGGAAGACTTGCTATATACTCTCAAGGGTCCCATACCAGCTTTCAATTGGCTGTACCACACAGACCATGCTTACCCTTGTCCATTCCTGCTAAGTTAAAAAAGGAAAAAAGCCTTGGGGAAAGGATTAAGCACTAAAAGAACAAGCAGTTATCTTTGATAGTCCAAGAGTCAAATCCACCGAACTCCAGACTCCTTAGCACACTGCATCCTTGAGTCTCTTTACCAACTGATGTTTGTTTTATTCCCTTTACAGATAGGTGTGAATGAATCTCCGGTGATCCCCAGGGAGACTTGGCCAGTCATTTTGAATCTTTGCATGACCTTTCTCCTGCTTGTGGTCTACAGCCAACTTGGTTTCTACAAGATGGATGGCATGTCTGTCGCCCTTAATATAGAATCAAGGGATTTCAAAGAGCACAAAACTTTCACAAATGTACTTAGAAAAATAGTTCAGCAGCACAGACTCATGGAGTTGGGAGGGAAATCTCTGAGCAGAGCTCTTTGTGTACATGTTCGCATTTAATCATAAGTGATGGCCACCTTCAGTGAAAGTCTGCTCTCACACTGCGCTGTACCTGCTGGCATCTTTTTATGTGTCTGCAACCTTTGCTAAACCGGCAGCTAGTGGAGGACCACACTTGGTCTCCCTCATCTTTGTGTCCCAGACTTCAGTACAATTTTATTTCCTGGAGCTAAATTTTCTCATAAGGATAATAAAGATGCAGAGCTGGAGAGTCTCCAGGCAAAAGCATGGGGCTGTGGAGGCTGTGTCTCATTTGTAGGTCTGGCATGGGGGGGGGGAGGCACATGTGGTCTTTTTGGCACTTTGAGGATGAGAATAAATAAATGGAAGTTATGGTTGCTGGGATTTGAAACTACATTTTCTTTGCTGCTGCAGTAACCTATAGAAAGAACATTGATTGAAATACAGTAGGCATCTGATAAATATTTATTGTTTGCAAGAATGCACTCATTATCCAGTACCTTTGGGTTTTGTTTATACAAGTTCTCATTGAGTCCTGATGGGCATTCCCTCATGCAGATCATGAGACAGGGACTAAGCAAGGCTCAGAAAAACTACTCATCTCTCCAGTTCATAACTCACAGAAGTGGGATCAGGTTCAGTTTGGACTAAGTTGGAAGCTTGTCCGGAGTCCAGCAGTCTACCTCCCTGGCAATTCCAACAGACACCTTCAAGGCCATTCAGGTCTGGTGTATTTTTGTAGGGGAGAGGTGATGCTGAGGAGAAGAACTATGAAAGAATAACAATCCTCATTGTATAAAGGTCCCCGATGTAACGTGAACACTTCTCTCTCTTAAAAAGAGGGGAACACTCACAGAGGTAATAAAGATTTAATCCAGCTGAACACTGTGAAGCCTTCCCGGTGTTATTATTCTGCAAGGAGCAACTCAGATTCTCTCAGAAAAAAAAATGAACATATATTTTTCTGAAAATCAGGAGTAAGCAGGTAGTTGCTGACGCATCTTATTAGCAGGCTTGTGGCAGTGATACCCTCTGCATACCCTTGTAATCCTTCCCCAGTTATCAGCATGTTTGATCAGAACCAGAGCACTGGGGATAGCCTTTTGTTTCCTTTCCAGTTTATGATGCTGTTGTTATCACATAGTTTATAGTTTTCCCCTCGTAGCCACCACATAGCCTGACATAACTCAGCTGCTACATCGCTTTCATTAATCTAAGGCCTTTGGAATTGTGCTTTGAGCCGTCTACTGATTTGTCCACAGTGGAATATTTTTTTTTAAAAAAGGGAATTAATTAGAAAAGCTTTACCTGGTTTAAAAGCTGCCTTTGATGTCACAACAGATGTGGCTTACACATATTGAATATCATTGTCCTGGGCCCTGACTTAGCATCATATAATCATCTATTGTGTGTGAACATATTTATGTGAATGTACACCTCTCTGTCTGTCTCTCTGTCTCTGTCTCTGTCTCTGTCTCTGTCTGTCTGTCTCTCTCTCTCTCTCTCTGTCTCTCTCTGTATGTGTGTATGTAGGCTAGAGGTCTTTGTTTCCTATCTTCTTTGGTTGCTCTCCATCTTGTTTTTGAAAATTATTTAGTTTATGTTATGTGTGTGGGTGTTTTACCTGCATATTTGTCTGTGCACTATGGTGCATGCAGTGCCTGTGGAGGTCAGAAGATCATTCTGGATTCCTTGGATCTGGAGTTAGAGGTCATTGTTAGTCACCATATGGATGGTGGGAAACAAAACCAGGTTCTCTGGCAAAGCAGTCAGTGCTCTGTAACTTTAATTTTTTCAAGACCTATTTTTAATGATGGTTCTTAAATACTTTAACCTCCATTTTAGCCCACCTCCCACAAGAGGTAGTGAAAAAGAAAGGATATGGGGGAAGAGGACTTGTTTAGAAAGGTTCTTTGGAGCAGCTCCTGTCAGTGTTGTCTGGAAATCAGCAGTTCACAGGTTAACAGCAGCAGCTCAGTTCACTCGCAAACACTTCACAGATACATCAGAAATCCAGTTCAGTAGAGTCAGGTTAGCAACAGTGGTGACATGACCTAGAAGAGACACCTAGGCCTCAGCCTCTGCTCGAGTCAGCAGGAGGGACCAGGAGGAATACCAGGAGAAGTTCTTAGCTGTGCCTCTTTCAGAGAAGCGAAGATCAGCGGAGATCCACAAGTGTTGCACAGCCAGCTCTATATGCAAGTCTAGCTCAGCCCCTCTCACTGTCTGTTGAGTCCTATTTATACCCTCCAAACATCGTGTGTCCTCCACAGGTCTTTTCTCAGCATGTGTCTGCTGACTTCACACTGCCAATCAGTCGGAGTCCATGGAAGTGATTAAGAAACACACCACCAGAAGTTCTTTTGGTGCGTTTTTCTCTCTATGGAGATCCCACAAATGTAGCTCAACTACTCAGTGTAAGGTAGACATGTTGTTAGCAAAGAATCCCTCATCACGTGTCCTTTCACATGCTTGCTTTAGCCGAGCATCCTTTCACCTGTGTCTGCTTCAGCTAAACGTTCTTTTACAAGTCTGCCTTACTCTTTCACCTATCTTCACTTCTGCTAAACGTTTCCTCACTTGTTTGCCCCAACAAAACACCATCCAACCAGTGTTCCAAAGAACCCTTCAGTGCTCTTAACTGCTGAGCCATCTCTCTATCCCCTCCACTATGTGTTTTTGAGACAAGGTCACTCACTCACTCTGTGGTCTCTGCCTCCTGAGCTCTGAGTTCCAGCGGCATGACATGGCCCTCAGCTTTTCATCTGACCTCAGATGCTTATGCTTGGGCAGCTTCCCAACCCTCATGGGCCGTTTCTTAAAGATACCAAAGCTTCTAATTTCTCTCACCCCATGCTTCTACTGTTTGATATCCAGTTATTGTTCGCCAGAGTGCTTCTTCGATCATACACAGAGGTTTCGTCCCCTGCCCTAGGATAAGTACACCTTTACATATACACTTCTGGCATTTTATCTACACCACATGCTTGGGAATCTCTACTTTTAAGGTTGCCAAGCTGGTCTTTCTCTTCTTTGCCAATAGCTAACCTTGATAATCAATCACAGCCCTATCTCCTTGAATGTGACTGTTTTATGAGACTCCTCAACACAGCTCTCTAGGTAGCAACTACCCAAGGCTCTGAGAGAGACACTGCAGTGCATCAATACCCCCAGTCCCCCAGAGGTTCAATATTAAGTTTTTGAAGCTTTTCATTTCAAGCAGAATTCTCAGAGAAGGATCCAACATTGTCATTGTCAGTGAGACATCATATATAGTTGGTAATCTTTTCTCCCTTTTATATAGCAACTTTTTCATTTTCTATCTCTCTATTTCCTTAGGTTTTTCTGTGAGTTTACCCTTAGGATAAACCTTAGGCAACCTTTGTCCTTCAAAGCAGGTTGGTTGCTAAGGTGTATGTCTAAGGACTACTATAAACATTTTTGGATTCTGTAGAACTCATGATAAAATCAATTCTTGGGCGGTAAAAACACAGCACTCCTCTCCTTCCTCCTTGTTAGAAAGGTTGTCTTGATGATGCAAAGGGATGAAATTAGAAGATGCAGGAGAAAACAGAAGTTTCAGATTGATGGCATTAGGAATAATAATATTGACTGAGTTTCTACGTATTTCTGGCATATCACGGGAGAGTGCTCACAATTTCCCTTTGTAGTTGAGGTCTAGTAATGAAAAAAAAAATAGTTAACCTAATTTCACCAGAAAAAAGCAGACCAAGGTTGACTGATTAAATCGCCTCAGTACACTAGCCTTATAGATCTTTCTTGCCAGATTTGACCATTGTTATCTCTGCCTGTGACATGATTATTAAGCAGTAAGCATAACCTTCCAGATTTATTGGGATTACTCTTCCTTGTCATCCTTCAGGGGATTAAGGTGGTGGATACTGACTGTTGGTCCTGGTGATTCTGTTGTGCCTTGATAAGGAGCCCAAAGGATCAACCACGAGCCGACTCCGATGCAATCACATTAGGGTCTTTTTATTACAAACTGGAGTTTGAGCTCACTGCTGGCCCACAGGATGGTTTGGTGAAGCAGCCCCAAACTCTTGTTGGGACAAGGTTTTATGGAAAATGGAAGCAAGTGAGGGGGTGTCCATTCTGGCAAACATCTAATTGAATAACTATTGGAACCCAGTAGGTAGGTACTCTGACGCAGGTCTGTATTCAGTCACAAATGGTCTGAAAGTACATCTGCAACAATCAGACTAATCTTTGGTTAGCTGTTGCTAGGAAGTAGTTAGGGAGTAACTCTGGCCAAGGACAAGCCATGGGGTCCTTCCTGGTACTTGGGTGGAGCTTGGGTTCAGCTGCAGGCCAAGTTCTCAGTCCTCTTTTTTCTTCTTTTTGTTTTAAGATGGAGGGTGGTCCCATGATGGGGTAGGTTTGGCCTCTCAAGTCCATTGCAGTCTTCTTCCTTTCCTTCTTCTGTCCTACAGGGAACATAATAGAGATAAAGACTATGGATATTTTATATTGGTTTGGTTTTTGCTTTGGTATGTGTGTGTGTTTATTTTGTGTAATATTTTATATTACTGACTGATAATGAAACCATACCAAGACCTTTAAATACAGAGAACAATATCACATAATTTGCTTTCAAAGAATTTTCAACATGTGTTTTTGATGGAGTGAGATAAGCACACGACAGCGAACCAGACAGATAAGTGACAGGCTGAGAGAGCAAGAGAATGAATGCATTGGGAAATAGTAACTTTCGAACCCACTGTTTAGATCGCAAGTGTTGTGACTCAGGAGATGGAAAGATTACCACAGGGAGGGAAAGCGTTGACTTGAACGTGAGGGTGTCCTTCTTCAGTCATCTGTACCAAAACACAAGCCATAGGCAAACAAGCTTCTGGAAATAAAGTAGTCTTTAACCAGCATTCAGTTTGAACCATTGACTCCTCAGTAAACTGATGCCTTAAGACCTCAAGGTGTGAAAGGAGGTTGGCAGAGAAAGCACTTTTGGGAAATGGAGAAGAGAGCTAGTGCCGGATGCAAAGATCAGATGCTCATTCAGCATTCTGACTGAGCTCTGGCCCCACAAAAGGAATGGTCTCTCCCTTTGCTTACTTCATAGGCAGTTCCAGTGAAGGAGAAGACTCTCTAAGTTATCTCACATCTGCCATGAGGCAGGATAGAGGAGTAGCCTGGGTCGAATGAGCTGGGTGGTGCCAGGAGAGGAAGGAAGTGTTCTCTCTGGAGCTCACAGGGATGCTTCTTCAGTTGTGTCCCTGAACTAAGCAGGACAGTGTGAGGACCTGAGTAAGAACTAGTAATTAATCTCTTGAGACACTTCTGTGACAGATCAAATTCAAAAGGTGTTTGTTGGCATTGCATATTGCCTAAAACTGTTATAAAATTGGCATCAGAAAATAGCCCCTTTGATGGCAAGGAAGGTCTGTACTGTTAGTGTATTAAGGGGCTGCCATCAGGCTACCTTTGTTTGCCTTTTCTTGTGCAATTTTGGTTAATTTTTTCTATAAGCAGATCCACTACTAAGGATAAATTGTGAGCAATCCCTATGATATATTGTAAATATCCAGAATCCTAATCAAGATTATTATTTTTAAATAATATTCCATGTGGTCATTTGGGGAAAGAATTTAAATTCTTGTTTGCTTAAATCACTTTCTTTTCCTGGACCAAATAAAATAGTTGGGTCCATAAAGTAACAGTATTCCTTACTTGGCTAGAATTTATTAAACATTAAACACAACATTCTGGTAATTTGCATGAAATTATCTTGGTCCATGTTTAAAATCAGCTCTTGAAGTAGGTAGAGTCATTAACATTTTAGAGACAAGAAGCTAAGACTTGAGTACAATTAAGCAATTCTCTCACTGTGGTAAGAAACAGAGACGGGATTCAAACCCAAGTGGACTGACTTGTAAGTTTCCACTGCCGTTCCAATAGTAGTCTCAGCTAAGTAGCTTTTCATCTCTCTTCCAGCAACAGCAGACAGAAACAACAAGAACAAAAATTATAGTAATCCACAGTACTTTGTAACAATAACTTTAAATATTAATGACCTTATCTCTTCATTACAAAGTCACAGGTTAGCTGAATGGATTAAGAATCAAAATCCATCTCCCTATTATCTATGAGAAACTCATCTTACCTTCAGTGACAGGGACCACTTCAAAGTGAAAGGAGGGGGGAAGCACTCAAAGCAAACAGAATCAGGAAGGGAACAGGCATCAGTATTCAATATCTGAGAAAACAGACTTTAATAAAAATAACAGACATCATCCCAATGAAGTGAACAATTAACCAGGAAGATATTGCTATCCTAAACGTGTTCACTAGACTCTGGTGCACCTGATTTCATAGAGAATGTATTACTGGAATTAAAGGCACAAATTAACTCTAACTTGGAAATAATAGGCATTTTCAACACCCCGAGTTCTCCAACAGAGGGGTTACCTGAGCAAAAATCAAACAGAGAAGCAGCAGAATCAAAAGACCATGAATCAAATGGACCCTTCCAACAATAAATGTCATGGGTTCTGAATCATTTTCAGTTTAGTACTGAAAGAAATAACCTTCAGAGGCGTGTGTTTTGGAGGAAGGTTTAATTTCACTTAAAAAACAAACAAACATTGTACTCTCATTTTTAGGTATAATTTGGTGTATTATAAGAAATGATAATGCTTTTGATATTCACTTATGTTTTAGATGTGTTTCCAAGTCAAAAAAGTCTTTGCAATAAGATTTCCATTTGATATTTATATCTGTCTGCTAAGGAGGAAGAAGCCAGGGTAATTGTTACCATTTGCATTTGAGAATTAAAATGTTTAGTTAGGCTTACTTGCTTACTAAATATTGCATCATGACTGAAATTTGATTTTCCTAGTATAATATTGCATACTGACATTGTACCAGCAAAGTAATCTATATGTGTTCATTGATCATGCCTAGATCAAGCAGAGGTTAAGAACTTGAAGATCATTTTCTTAGTGAATATCAGAGTGATCTCTCATGTTTCCCAAGAGCATTTGAAAACTCCTGTGTACACACTGTGGGACAGAGTTCTTTGGAAGTTGACTCATACTGGCCAGATGGATGGGTGCTGAGTGAGAGGTATATCTCCTGAAGAAGAGCAAAAGGAAAAGACAGTATTGATGCATGGAGTCCTTGCCCATTCTCCCCAACAGAAGCCTCTCTATTCAATAGTGTCCTTGCAGGGGACCATAGGCAGTGGAGGCATGGCAGGGTCTAATCTAGCCTGGCCAGCTCTTCTCAATCACAAGAAGAAACAAGGTTACTGAATTCCAGAACAGCTGATTTCTCCACAGCAGTTCTGATGGATGGTTTTGCTGACTCCAAAGCACATCGTTTTTATGTTATGATATACTTTGTGCTTTTCTCCCATCAGGAGGGGCCACAGGCAAACCGTGCCTTCCCACAAGGCTTTCGTTCTGTAGCCTTGGAGATGGACACTTGTTCTCCCTGGACTCTTTCCGAGTGCTCCGGGGTTGGCCAATGTCCTTTCTGGATGTACCTTCATCTGGCAAGTGTTCCCTTCATCCATCAAAGAATGCAGGGCGCATGGAACACCCTGAGGATCTACTCCGAGTCTCTGGGAAGTATTTGCCAGGGTTCACACTGAAGCTTGGCGGAACAGATTAGTGGGGTGAGCCAACCCTAGATTTCATAGTACCCGAAGAGGCAGTGATGAATGTGCCCGTTATCCTGAGGTCATCTCCACCTCCAGCCCTACCCCATGTGTCCTGGAAGCCTCAGAGTCATAGGGTCTGATTTATTCTTGTCCATAACCGGGAGGTCCTTGTGTAGATGCAGCTGGTGAATATAATTTGGCCCTGAGCTCTGACAGCTTTGATCTCTACCATTTTTCTTCTCCTCCATGGACCCATGAGGCAACTCTCTGTTGACTATATTTAGGCCAGAGGTAGAGACCAGGTGGCATTTCCCTTTCAGGGTTGGAAAACCTTGACTTATCTTTGACAAAGTGTTGTTTGCCAAAGTCTTAGACATTGAAATTATTGCCAGTTTTCTCTCACTGGCCTGGCCTGGAAGGGATGCCTAGCCCCTCTCACTCAAAGCTTTGTGCAATGCTGGCTGGCAATTTTGGTCACATCTTTCCTTAAATACAGTTGTTAGTGACATCTTATTAAATAATGATGGCTACTTATACGAGTCCCTTATTTTGACATAATACTTTATACTTTCCAAAGTACTGTCATGTTATGGCATTTGAGTTTCACATGTTTTATTTAAATATATAGACTTATTAAGTATTCTATTCTCGCCCCCAAAGCCAATAACACTCTACATGCACAGCATATCAATGCATTAAAAAATTTAAAGTTTTTATCACTTTCCTTTTGCCTTTTCAATTTCCTTCTCATCTACCCAACCTTTGTGTTGGCTGTTTCCTTATGAATTATGGATTATCAAGTACCCAAATGATTTAAGTATCTTAATGATTTAAATTCATGTGAAACAAGGCAGAAATAAATGTAGAGGAGCCTAAGCACTCACAAGCCAGTTGAAAAGACTGTGTGTAGTTAGAACATGAGTTTTTCTTTGGAAAGAGTGACTGTTCTGTACTTGACATAGAAGAAAAGACCACAACTGTTAAAAACAAAGCTGAATTTTTTAAAGACGTCGGGAAATACAAGACACAGCACTATACTGGAGTACTGCTGCTGCTTGGAGGAAGGGCATGGCATCTGAAAGTATTTCCGGTGCTATTAAAATGATTGTTCAGTCTTGAGTATTAAAAAAAAACAAGCAAACTATTCACTTTTGAAATTTGCAGTGGTAGAGGTTTGTTCTCACTGCACCCTCAGGGACAGAAGTTTCCAGACCCATATAAAAACCTATAGGTCAGGAATATGTTGGACATGCTTATTCAGAAAAAAAAATTATGTTAGGATGAGGAAGAGATTCCTTAGGGTTAAATAGGTTCAAAGTCTTAGCTCCAAGGCTGCAAAGGTTTGCTGCAAACTCACTTGCTAGCATTCATAGTCAGTGTACCAGTGAGGTGCCTAGACACAAGGCTCAAGGGGAAAAATAAAGCCAAAAGAATTAAATCTACTAAAAAGGATAGGCAACCCCAGCTGTTAAGGCAATGTGGTAAAGATGACTAGCATAATTGGAAATTCTTCCACTTTTCAAGAAGGCATGAACGGTATGTTGTCTGTCATTAGAGAACTTCACTTCTCCCCTTACTGTGGTTGTATAGAGTGTAAGGGACACTTAATGGGTAATGTGTAAATGGGAAGATGCTATGCTCTTTGCTTGAGTGTAGACTCACATGAAATGAAATCTAAAACTCCATGCTCCAAAAGGTGTGTCTATCATTCCTTCTTCCTTGCAGACCTCTGAGGCTCTCATGTAGCTAAAGTTTTGCAGGTACTGAGTTAGAGACTGTTGTTTTGAAACTATGCCAGGAGCCAGGATGTCTTCACTTTTATTATGTAGAACTATAATGTGAGTGTATGAAAACTTAAGATTGGGTGAATTCAACTGCATAACATCTTAGAAAGGTTTCTTTCCCGTGGAAAATGGCTCAATCTGCATATTCTGAAGGAATTTCAACTACACAGAGACACTTCCAAATGCATTTTCTTGGAAAAAAAATCAGTAATTGGGCTATAAAGTTTTTGGCCTTTAGCATTGTTGTAGGCTTTAATGTATAAGAAAGGCACATTTTGTGTAGATCCAAAAATGGGCAGATATCATATTTATTCTTTGCCATGATGCTCCTACTTAGAGTTTCTGCAAGATGTTTGAGGAACAATATTGATAAATATATATATGCAGAAATTGGGATGGGTATTAGAATTAAAAGAGCATTCTGCTTTAGGACTTAAGCCTTAGCCTGGATTAAACTTAATTTAATATATTAGCCAATTTTCCTGTGTAACAAACTACCCTAAACTCTGAATTCTGACAATAAGGTTTTATACTATAAATAGACTTACTCATGACCCATAGGTTGGCTAAGGCAATTCTAATTCAAGCAGCTCGTTAGCTAGTAGACTTGGCTTCAGGTAGGATTTGTGTCTGCTCTCTGCATTTCCATATTGTAACAGAGTGAAGCATCTACCATATTCTCACAATCTACATTAGGTGCTTAAGGGAGAATAAACAAAGCTGCTGCTTCTGAGAGCCCTGAGCAACTAGATGCTCTTGTTTCACTCACACTCCACTGGCCAAATGCCACATCAATGGAGCAGGGAAATACGCTCTACTGTTCTTGTTCCCTGTCAGGCCTTGATAAAGAATTGTACACCTGAAAGAGTAAGCCACTACACACAATAGGCTTTCCTTTACACTGTGTGTTTTATTTCAACCTTTATTAAACAGTATTGACCAAAAACAAACAAACAAACAAACAAACCCCCAACCGTCACTCAAAAGGCTTCCATAGTTCCCCCAATTCAGTCTCACTGATCATTTTCATTAGGACTTAACCTGAATTATTGAATTGGACTTGTCCAAGATTAGCTTTATGATTTGTATTTGTTAAGATCCATGCATTTATGTATTTTATATAGCATATATTCCCTGTCAGCATGCATCCCTGCACGTCAAAAAAGGGCATCAGAACCTATTATCGATGATTTTGGGATGCCATGTAGTTGCTGGGAATTGAACTCAGTACCTCTGGGAGAGCAGCCAATGTTCTTAACTGTTGAGCCATCTCTCCAGCCCCATAGAATTTATATTTTAACATTAGCAGCAGATAATTTCAATGAGCTGTTAGACTTCAGTAGTTTGTCCATTTAAGTGAGGAACTTAGTGTCTATTCAACATTTGTATTAATTGACTTACGCTATCATCGACTTGTTAATTGTTATCTTATTTGGATCCAGCTCTAGCTATGTTATAGCTCCCAATTCTGTAGACCCATTTTGAAATTTTTGGTTTCTTTTGTAATGCCCTTGACCTCCAGAATGCTGTGCACTTACCCTACTTGTATTAGCTATTCGCCTTCTCGCTGTAATAAGATACCTAGTAAGAAACTAATCACATAAAGAAAAGTTTATTTTGGCTCCTGGTTTAAAAGGTACAGTCCAGCATGGCAGGGAAGGCATGGCAGCAGGAGCTTAGGGTATCTTGTCCTATTGTATCTGTCGTCAGCTTGCAGAGACTGATGAATGCTGGTGCTCAGCTTGCCTTCTTTATAGTCAAGCATAGACAGCAGCTCGTTGATTGGTGTCATGTACATTTAAGGTGTGCCTTTCCACCTAAATTAACCTAACTCAGAAACCCCCTCACAGACACATGACTCCCTTGGTGATTCTAAATTCTATTAAGTTGGCAGGATTAACCACCACACTCCTATTTTAAGTTTAATTTTCTTTGTTTATTTTGTGTTTTTAAATTTTATGTGTAAGAGTGTTTTGCTTCCATGTATGTGTTATGTACACCATATGTGAGCCTGGTGCCTATAAGATGTAGGCAGAGAGCATTGGATCTCCTGGAACTGGAGTTACAGATGGTTGTGATCTACCATATGGGTGCTGGGAACTTAACCTAGGTCTTCTATAAGAGCAGCAAGTGCTCTTAACTACTGAACTAAGTCTTTAGCCCCATAGTCCTTTTTAAATTCTAAACCTTAAATCATTTACAATCCAAGGTTTCCTCCCAAGACTTTCCATTTCTGTGTTGACTTTGGATTTCACCAAAGTAATACACACATGTCTCTATCTCAGATAAAAAACACTTTGTTTCTGGAACAGCTTGCAGGAGTCACTTCTAGGCCACTTCAGCTGGTTGGGAGTGCACCTTTCTTCATTTTCAAAACTTAACTGGAGTTGCCTCCCCTTGCATGCTGTGTCCACCTGTCCTTTACTGCAGGGCCCTCTCTCCCTTTTATGTCCTTGATCATGCTAGCTTAAGACACTGCAGGCAAAGGCTTTGAGTTCTTAAACTTCCCCTCTTCTGGTCTCACTGTCCGTACAAACCTCCTACTTGCTCTTTGATTTTCTCAATTCTAGCTCCATTTCTACCATTTCTGCCTCTGGTTCTTCACTTCACGAAGCATACTGAGGCAGGGGAATACAGATTTCTTTGCTTTTGAGCTCCTGGCTTTACTCTTCCCTTGAGAGCTTTCTCTATATTATTTTGAAAAATATCCCACTGATTCCCCACCCAGTGAAAGAGAACGAGGCCTTCTTGTTCCAGTTTTGATCACAGGTTTTAATCATCTTTGCAAACCTCATCCTAATATAACTTGGGCTTATTCTCATTGTGTCTATATTTATGTTATATCCTCCAGTTCTCTAGCAGTTAATTCTTGCCAATTTCCTTATTGTGACGTGACAAGGGAATGGCTGTTCTATTTCACTTTGCATTTTACTACTACTTCTACAGTCATGAATCTTCCTTATTCTAAAGGGCCACCTGCCTCTTCTGGTGAATTCCTCTCTGATTCTATCACCCTCCCAATAGATTCTATAAAGTTAGGTTTCCCAGATCACTGCAGGATGATTCTGGCCTTGTCACTGTCTACAGAAAGAAATTCTTTCCAATAATATACTTCTTGCTGTCAGTGGGAAAATTACTGCTCCCATAGATTCAACCTCTGTCCTGTTTTGCAGGAAAAAGAGTTGTGAAGAGAGATCAGGTGTCCCCAAATTTTACATAAATGGTCTTCAAAGAAGATTAATGATAATGTAGTGCATTGTATTTTAAAGTGACTTCTTTCCACTTTAATTCATTTTACTGAAAGTAAATTTTTTTCTCATGCAATATCTTCTCATTACAGATTACCCTTCCTCTATTCCTCCCAGTTAATACCCACATTCCTTCTTTTCTCTATCTGCTCCTTTTCTTTCTATCATTAGAATAGAACAGACTTTTAAGAGATAAGAACCAAACTTGATAAAATATACTAAGATTAAAACAAAATCCACCAAATTAAGACTGGACAAGACAACTCAACAAAAGGAAGAGAGCCCCAAGATCAGGCACAAGAATTAGAGACCCACTTGCTTATCCACTCAGGAGTCCTATAAAAATTCTACATTGATATCCATAATATATTCATAGAGGACCTGTTGCTGACCTGTGAAGGCTCTGTGCTTGCTGGTTCAGTCTCTGTGACTCCATATGACCTTGGCTTAGTTGATTCAGAGGACCTTGTTCTCTTGGTGTCCTCCATACCCTCCGAGTCTTCCAGACTCTTCTTCTGCAGTGTTCTCTGAGCTCTGAGGAGAGGATTTAAAGGAGACATCCCATTTAGAGCTGCATGTTCCTAGGATTCTCTGCGTACTGTCTGACTGTGGGTCTCTGTGTCTGTTTCTGCCTATTGTAGGAAGAAGCCTCTTTGATGATGACTGAATAAGGCACTGACCTATGAGTATAGCACAGTATCATTAGGAGTCATTATATCAAAGTTTTGTTTTCAGACTAGTAGTGTTTTGTTTTATTGTAGGTTCCTGGATAATCTTGGTCACCCAAGCAAATATGGGTTCCATCTTGCGTAGTGAGCCTTAAGTCAAATCAGATATTTGTCTCCTTTTGAAAGGTTCTTGCTAGAGGAGAGACTTCCAGATTCCTTATTTTTATGACATTTCTAACTCCTGTCTTAGGTGATAAGATGTTCTCAGGTCATATAAAACCTGTGATACAGGGCTTGAACATAGAATCTAGAAATTCAAATCCAAAATATTAATGAATGTAGATTTATTGTCCTATTTTCTCTTTGTCTGCAGTGGAGACTTGGCTTTGGTTGGTGGTCAGCTGGTGGGAAAGAGACTGTTGATGTAGTTTTGTGTCTCTATTTTCTGCCATTCCACCAATACTCCATCTTCCTGACTAGCTGCCAGTTCTTTTAACTTCAGGGTGCTGAGAGAGGAGTGGGCAGGAGAAGCTTTGTGTGAACTATGACTATCTTCTAGTTTTTCGACAGGCTACCTGCTTACAGTTGTTTTAGGATCTCATTCTTCTGAGTACCTGGCTCCTTTATTTTGGACTGAAAAGAATGCATTTCCTAACGCATCTGTGGGTGGATTGTAATGGCTATCCCTCGCTGTCAAGTTGACTATATCTGGAATGCAGAATTCGAGTGCTCACCTGTGATCCAGATATTGGGGCCGGAAGATATAAGTTTCTGACACAAATATTGACATTGAGATCTTGGGGCATAGTGGCCATGAAAAGCTTAGGCCCAGGCAAGGCAGTGCGTGCCTTTAATCCCAGGAGACTGAGACCAGGAGATCTCTGAGTTCAAGGTCAGCCTAGGACAAAGCATGTCCCAGACCCAGGAATGGTGGTACATACCTTTAATCTGAGCCATACCTTCTGGTGGAGACCTACATAAGGACATTGAAAGAAGGAAGACTCATTCTTCTTCACCTGCTTGCACTTATTTGCCAGATCATCTGTGGGAATCTGCTTCTACAAAAGACCAGCTGAAACAACTAGCCTCATGGGACTGAGCAACTACTAGATTCTTGGACTTCCCATTCACAGATGACCGTTGTTGGGTTAGTTGGACTATAGGCTGTAAGACATCACAATAAATTCCCTCAATATAGAGAGGCATTCCATAAGTTCTGTGACTCTTGAGAACTCTATAATCACCTTATAATCTTTGGAAACCCAGCATCCTTTCCTGACTTTCTGCTGGAGCCCCACCCTCTTGGTGACATTAGGTAGCTCACTAGGCACATCTCAAGGTGCCCTGTAAACTGGTGTTCTCTTACTCTGGTAATTTCAGCTAGTCCTTTTGACTGTGTCACTGAAAGATGCCTAGCTTTATTGGGTACACAGCACAGGAGGAAAAAAAAAACTGTCTGTCTGTCTATCTTTCCTTCCTCCTTTCTTTCTTTTCTTTTTCTTTCTTTCTTTCTTTCTTTCTTTCTTTCTTTCTTTCTTTCTTTCTTTCTTTCTTTCTCTCTCTCTCTCTCTCT
>NC_034592.1:85512097-85527443 GCF_900095145.1 Mus pahari | reverse complement strand
TCCCCTTTCCCTTCCCCTGCCCCTCTTCCTTCCTTCCTTCCTTCCTTCCTTCCTTCCTTCCTTCCTTCCTTCCTTCCTTCCTTCGTTCCCTTTCTCTCTCTCTCTCTCTCTCTCTCTCTCTCTCTCTCTCTCTCTCTCTCTTTTCTTTCTTTCTTTCTTCCTCTCATACAATACATCCCAGACACAGTTTCCACTCCCTCCAATCCTTGCAGTTCCTTCCCTCCCTCCAACCACTCCTTCTTCATTTCCCTTCACAAAAGAGCAGGCTTCCAAGAGATATCAACTGAACAAGGCATAACAAGATATAATAAGACTAGGTACAAACCTTCATATCAAGGCTGGGCAAGGCAACTCAGTAGGAGGAAAAGGGTAGGTGAAAAAGTCAGAGACATCCTCACTCCCACTGTTAAGAGTCCCACAAAACACCAAGTTAACAACCATAACATATATTCAAAAGACATAGCACAGGCCCTTGTAGGTTCCAAGATTACTGCTTCAGTCTCTGTGAGCTCCTATGAGCTCTGCATAGTTGATTCTCTGGGCCTTGTTCTCTTAGTATCCTTGACTCCACTGGCTCAGACAATTCTTTCTCCTCCCCCTTTCATGGGGTTTCCTGAGCTGCAAGGGAAAGGACCTAGATATTCATTCATTCATTCATTCATTCATTCATTCATTCATTCATCGGTTAAAATATACAATGAAATTAGTGTTCCTTGAAAGATTATTCAGAACAAAGAAAGAAAAATCAGGTCCTATTAAGAAAACAGGTCCAAGCAAACAAAATCGAGGTTTAAGAGACACACATGCTAATATGATTCTGTTTTTCATGAAAAAATACCACTGTCACCCCACTACAAACACCTGGAGTTGTGTATTATAAAACTTCCTGCTTGCCTTTGCTTCCTCCTAGTGGGTGAGTTGGCTTTCCTCATAAGTAACATTCCTTGGAGTTTGTCACGATGTCTCTGTGAAATAAAGATAAAGTGCACAAAAATGTTTTGTGCTCATGAACAGCTCTTGATGCACGCTTCTGTTCTTTATGCTAAACCACATCTCCTACAAGTTAGGCTCCTACTGTCTCTGCTATGAATCTGTGGCTCTCAGGATGTATGAGCAAATGTTTTGAGAATCTGGGGATTATCAAACCTACATAGACAGAATAAAAGCTAGTCTTTTCCACATGTCATTTGGCATCTGGGGCTTTAGAAACAGCGTCAGACTTCAGAGTTTCTTGTTTTCTCCTTTTTCTCTTAGGCTCTGTCACCCACAGCATCCTGTATATCTTATCTTTCACTTTACCCAAACAGACTTTCTGTTCACCTCTGTTGGCTAGCTCCTCAACAAACTCTTGACAATTTGAGTAATGACTTTGTGTTAGTTGTCCCTGGGTCTCCTTTGTGATAGTAGGCAACAGGAACAAGAAACAAAAACAAGTAGTCCAGGAGAGGTGGAAAACTTGCAAACTTCTTAAAAAATTATCCCAAGGTAGAAGTAAACAGATAGCACTATTTTCCTCTGCTGAGCAAACTAGTGCTTTTTGGACATCTTGAGATGATATGACATTAAGTCAAACAGGTTCAACAATGAATGGAGAGTCATGAACGTTGTAAGATATAATCACAAGCATGGGGGAATTACTACAGTAAAGGCTTCTTTAATTGTACAATACAATTTTTACTGTTAGGAAAACGTGTGTGCTTTCCCCCCATCCCCCAAGGCAGACAGAATGTCAAGTAGAAGTTGTAATTTGGTGATGTGATTTACATACAGATTAATCCATTATTAGTCTAAGTGAGAATTTTTGATGCAGGAAGATGATATTTATCATCTGATTGCTTTGCTCACATAATCCAAGTGACTTTGTAACTTTAATTGTATTGCATGTTCTGGAAATATTGCCCATGATTACACCCTGTTTGAAATAATTAGGTGGTAATTAGCATTACAAGTTTCTTTTAAAAATACTATCATTAGAGAGATTGCTAAATGAATTACCTGGCACAGAGGACTCAATTTTCTTGGCATAAATCTCTCTCTCCACAGATGGGGCAGTGGTTTTCAAAGGCATTCTCAGTCTGTATTTGTTTGAAGTCACTGCTGTAATGAATGAGCATAAATTTAGCAGCTTAACACAACACATATTTGTCACACGTTCTATAGGACAGCCTGTCTGACTTTTGTCTTTATTAAGAGACACCCCCAGTGATTAGAATCAAGGTAAAAAAGCAGGACTGATTTTTCCCTACATCTTAGGAGATAGTGCATTTTTCTTGCTCACTTCAGTTATTGGCAGAATTTTTTTCCTGTCATAGGACTGAGGTCCTTTAATCCTTGCTAGAGACAATACTTCCATGGCTTGGGCAGTGGCCCTTTCCATCTTCAAAGTTAGCAAGGACACCAATAATGGCAAGTCTAGTTTCTTTGTTGCTCTATATTTCTCTTGTTCAGTTTCATGGGTTCCAGAAGTGAGGGTATGGGGTTGTGGAGGTCGAGATGATGAGCATCAGCTGCTCATACATTCTGAGCCATTGGTTCTTCATTCATTTTTTTTTTTTTTTTGAGTATTGACTAATGGCAGTAGAAAGGGACAAAGGGATAATTAAGTGCTTTGATGTTTATGCTGTCTTGAGAGGTTATAATAGACAAGGGAAAGATAATCTATTAGTTAGTTGACATTCTGAAGAGGGAGTAAGCTCTTAAAAGTAAGCTGTTAACATTTTTTTTAAATATTGGCTTGCGCAGTAATTGAACATTTAGTTTTTAGAGAACCATCTGTTTAGTTGTGTGTTTATCTCTTGCCAGTTAAATATCAGCTCATGAAAGCAGATACTGTGTCTGTCTTGTATCCATACAACAATGAGAAAGCTTCATGCAGTGTTGCTCAATAACTTTCTAATAATGCTTGTTTATTAATTATAGCCAGTATCTCCAAGTGTATAGCAGTGCAAGGGGTACAGCGGTAAATAAAACTGACATGGTTCCTATCTGCCTGATGTTAGATATTGAACAAAGAATTTTATAGCTTATTCACTCTGCGAAGGGGTAGAAAACTCAAAATATGAATAATGGTACATTGAGTTTCTAGTTTAACTTAAAAAATACAGTTGCATATTAATAGTTAGATAAACTTCAGTATATGTCCATTGAGTTGGTATTTTTCTCAACTGGATCCAATTCTTCATCTTTTCCCACATAAACCACACCTCAAATGCATTTTCAATGACTACAAGCTTTTTGATTTTCCTAACAGAGCTAGGACTCAAGATAAGGGTTTTACGTATTAGACTCATCATTTAGTCCTGAAGTAAAAAAACAACTTAAAACATTTTTTTTAAACTGCTGAAAAAAGTTAAAGAGTAATATTTCATGACAAGTAAAATTTACATGAAATTCAGATTCTGGCATCCATTCATAAACATTAGTGACACACAACCACACACAATTATTTATGAGTCATTTCAGTCTGTTCACAGAATCAGAGATGAGTGTCCTTGAACATGAAGCCTGAAGACCAAAAGCCTGTGAAAACCACAGCATTTGCTCCTTAACAATCCAGAGAAAACACTTGCTGATTCCTGCTTGACATATCTGAGAAGCAAGTAAGTGCAGAAACTCAGTCTACTTCCTTCTCCACGCTTTCTTAGAGTGATTGTACATGGAGGGAGTGCCCATGGAAGGCTTATGACCACCTATTTTCCAATACAGTGCTTATGCATAATTTGATGACTCCATCTTATCACATAAGTTCAAAAATCTCCATTGATATTTTTTTGCACTCTCATCAAGGGACGTTGTCTTTAACTAAATTATACAATGATGCTAATGGACACAAACTGACATGGTCCAGCTTGGAGGTGGGCACAGTGAACTCCCAGGGAGCAGACATCTCTGGTGGTAGAGGAAGAAGTATGCACTGTCCTAATTAGATCAGTGAGTTTGTCTCTCCCTCTCTGTCTATCGGGAATGGAGAGGTTGGGCTAGTGTCATAACTTGTTGGTTATGATATTTAAGATTAAACATATAATGTTATAGTTTAATTAGAGTCCCTTTTTCAAGGTATCATGTTATATCTTTTATACACAGTAATACCCAGAATTTTGAGTTTGTGCATTATCAATTTGGATTTTATGTTATAGGCCTTTAAGTACCTCATCTGAGTGACTTTTGCCTACTGAAGGGGTAGCTGTCTCCTTGTCAGCACCACAGCTTTAGAATTCTCAGGATATGTAAGAGCATCCAAACAGGAGCCAATAGTTTTGACTGGTACTGGGTAAATTGGTATGCCAAGTATAGAGTGACTAGAGGTACCCAAAAACGGTTGTGTGAAAATGATTCAAGGGCAAGATCTTGATGGCCAGCATCAGTGTGGGGGCACATAAAGCTAGCTGCCACACAGATTCCTGGTTCTCGAGGTCAAAGAGTACTGCTAGCTACTGAGCTCCAGATCTTACCGTGCTGAGAAAACCTCCATGTTTCCTACAAGACCATCAAATCCAAGAACCACAACATCACCCTGGAACGAGCAGCCCAGCTTAACGGAAGCATCACCAATTCAAGAGCTGGGCTGCACAGAAAGCAAACGAGCAGAAAGCTCAGGTGCACAATTCATCCATGCTTTAATAAAACTGTGAAACTGACAAAATAGAACCAAACAGAGCATTCTTCCATGCTAGAGTTCTTAGAACCTTGCTTTATTTTCATACTCATCCCCATCTTCCAACTAAATATCAAAATGAAATATGCTAGTGTAGCCTGCTCTGTTTGGAATCAGTCAGTAATTGCTGTCGTCCTCCCTGATTTTCATAGAGAGAATATTCTCCAATTTCTTGATTCCAGAAAAACAGTATAAATCCCCATTAATATTTTAGAAATATGCTCAGCCGTATGCTTTCTTTTCTGTCCTTTAATCCAACATTCTTTTGGCAAATAGTAATTTCCATTTACTAAAATAAGGGGCAATCATTGAGAAGTGCAACAGCAAACTTAAAAGGTTCTGTCTCCGCTGATAATATGCGATAAAAACAAGGTTGAGGTGGATACGGTGCTGCTTACAGTTTAGAAACCTTGTCTTTTCATATTTCAGTGCTTCTTTAGCCCTGAAATGTCATCTTATCTGTGAGTAACCAGCTCGTTTTTATGTTATAAGGCCCTGGGATTCCAGGGTACAAGGCGACCTCCATCCATCTTTTCTAATTTGCCTCAGTAGATACAATATGAAAAAAAGTGTAGCATTAAGGAAGGATCTCGCCTTTCTTTCTAGTTCCTCTCTCTGGAGCCAAGTTAAAATGGAATGCAGTCATTAAAAGGTTATCTAGTGTAACAAGCTCCCCGCCAAAGGCAGAGCAGAAGGCTCTATTCCTCTGTGAGTTGTTTTATGAAGTAGCTCATGGCTGACAATCAGTGAACTAAATCCTTCGACAAGGAGAGATTTACAAGGACTTGTCTACAGAGACAAAATGTTTCTACAGACTTGAGCAGAGCTGGGATCAGGGATTAGCAGCCCTCCACATAAATACAGCTTGGGGCTTCAGAATTCCACAGCTGGGGGCTTTCAATAGCCACTCACTGTAAATATGCTTATAGAACAGAGGTCTGAATACTGAGCAGGCTGCCGACAAAATCCATGTGGCTTCCGTGGTCTGTAAGTTAACAGGGTATTTTTCTGGACACAAATCCCAAGCAAGAGCCCCTTCTCTTAATCTCCTTTTTAGTACTTGAGTTCTAGCCTCTTTCCACTTCATGCTCCTCCCAGTTTTTTTTTTTTTTTTCCAGTCTCTTGTCTTCTGGCTCTATACTGGCCATTGGCCCGTGTGACTGATGACTTTTGGGCAAGACTGCTAGACAGTAAAAGTGGTGGTAACATTGCATTATTCTCATGAATATTTAACTATCCAACCTCACATATTCATGAATTAATTTGCCTAGGATTAAATGAGAAAAATGTTAATTACATAAATTATTCAGATTCTTAAGGGCATGGAATAACAACATATCTTTGAGCTATGGTAGAGACCATGCAATTTATCTCTATCATTTTTTTCAGAAGAGAAAACTAAGTAAGCCTTAAAGAGGGAAAAGATTTATGCAGGGCTACAAGGATTGTGTGGTCCACATGGGGACTATATAGCCTGAAGGAATAAATGACCACTGCAATGTCAAGATGTAGTAGTGATGTAAGCATGTGTTTTGGAATCAGATTTCCCGGATTTGGATCCCACCTCTGTAATTTGCTAAAGATATAGCCAAGGTCAGTGAGTTTAACTATCAGTGTCTTAATGTCTGCATCAACAAATGGAAATAAAAAAGATGATGCTTCATAGTTTATTTCATTTATAGAATTAGTAAATAGATGTGAGCTACATACAGTAATAGTTAGGAGGTAGTAAGTGCTCATGGAATGTTAGCTAGTGCTCTGTTTGTACTCTGGTACTATGACCTATTATCTGATTTTTCCCCAACTGAATGTTGAATCTGAACAAATGAAAAAAATCAAGAGAAGTATAATCAGTTAAATGTTGCCATCTGAATAATGGAAATAAATGTATGTATAGATACATATCAATACATGTGTATTGTTTATGTAAGGTTATTAACAAAGATCATCCCAGAAGAGAGGCCCCTTGGTCTTGCAAATTTTATATGATCCAGCACAAGGGAAGGCCTGGGCCAAGTAGTGGGAGTGGGTGGGTAGGGGAGCAGGGGTGGGGGGGTATAGGGAACTTTCGGGATAGCATTTGTAATGTAAATAAATAAAAAAAAAGAGATCATCCCAGGTATTCTAGAATTAAGTAAGAATCAATGCAACATGTTTCTGGTTGTTGTTTTGTATCCATTTGATATTCCAACTTGACTTCACATGTTACCTCATGGGACACCCATGGTGATATGCATTATAGCATGTATCAGGTATGTGGTGATTTGAATGACAATGCCTTCCATTGACCTATATGTTTGAATGTTTGGTCTTCATGAGTGGAACTCTTTGGAAATGATTAGGAGCTATGACCTCATTGGAGTGGGTGTGGCCCCATTGAAGTAGATGTGTTACCTACAACATCCATGGGATGGGGTTGTCTTTGAGGTTTAAAAAGCCTGCAGTCCCTTCAATTCTTCCCCTATCTCTTGCATAGGGGTCCCTGAACTCAGTCCAATGCTTGGCTGTGAGTATCTGCATCTGTTTCAGTCAACTGCTGGCAGAGCCTCTCAGAGTACAGCCATGCTAGGCTCCTGTCTGCAAGCACAATAATAGAGCACAATATAGCATCAGTAATAGTGTTAGAGTTTGGTGCCTGCCCATGGGATAGATTCCAAGACCAACACTGTCAACTAACCTGGATCCCTGGTCTGAGCCCCCAGCCCCTGCACATATGTGTCAGAGGACCGCCTTGTCTGGTCTCAGTGGGAAAGGATGTGCCTAATCCTATAGAGACTTGATGCCTCAGGGAGCCACCCCTCCTGCCCCCACTCAGAAGCAAAGGGAAGGTGGGATGGGGGAAGACCTCTGTGAGGGGGAACTGGGAGAGGATCAACATTTGAGACGTCAATAAATAAAATAATTAATTAATAAGGAAAAAGAACAGCAATAAATAAATAAAAATAAATTACAAAAAAAAGAAAAAAAGAAAAAAGAAAAAAGAAAAGCTTACAGTCTCTCTCTCTTCTCTCCCTGACTGTTGCTGAGGATGTAGAGCTAGCAGCTATCTGCTTTTGACCATGATGATAATGGACTAATTCTCTGAAGCTGTAAGCAAGTCCCCAGTTAAATGCTTTCCTTTATGAGTTACCTTATTCATGGTGTCTTTTCACACTGATAGAACAGTGACTGAGGACTTAGAAGATGGCACTTCTTTATTAAAACTATCTTGAGTCACAAAGCAGAGAGATGTTTCATCTTGTCTTTGTGCTCAAAATGAAACCCATATCTTAGTTCTGCAGGACGAACTTAATGCACAACTTAGTTATTCTCTCAGTGTTTTTGTTGGGAATGGTATAAAACTGATGGAGTAAATCTAACCAAATCAACCAATGTCATATAACAACACTATTTTATTCTAAAGAGTTTTTTTTTGCACAAAATCTTGTAGCAGGCATGACTTAAAAGATATCTAGTAACAGGTCTATTAATTATCAAAACAATTGGAATAAACCTAATGATCACTGAGAAAAAAAGATGGAAAACCACGTGATTTTAAAAATGAATGCATTATACCATTTTACAACAACTTCAATGAAAGTTGCTAACCCAAATACGAGTTAACCTTAAATTCTACAAGGTTCTACACAATATAGCAAATTATTCATAATCTATACAAGTGAAATAATTTAAGCCTCTGGTTATTTAGGAGCATATATAAATGGAATAAAATATTCTTACTACATAGTATATGTTGATATAATTTATGAATAAATAAATGAATCAATAAAATAAAAATAAAAGATCAGTACTGCTCAAAGGCAATATTGTAATATTGATAATATACCTTAGATACAAATGAGTAAAAGAAAAAAGTCTCAAAGAGAACAATTTCAGAGTTGCTGTTTTGTAGGAAATAAGATTCATTATGTGCAGAGCAAAAAAAGTGCATGTCATGGGAATGGGAAACTTATTTAAAACTCATTTATTTTGGAGGGAAATGTCTTAGTGGATAATAAGTCTTGTCCTCTGTAGCATTTTTAACCCCATCATTGCTGGACAAGACAATGCCATTTGTATTTGCATTCATGCGGTAAGGTTATAAGATAGTCTTAGTAGGGCTCTTTTTAAAAGAAATAAAATCTGGGCACATTTCCATTCCCTCCAGCCTTGCTGAAACCCCCAAGTTTAAAGCATCACATTCAGAGTATTCATCCTTCAAATAAGTGGAAAAAAGCCAAACCCATTCTTTCTTCTACCTCTGGCTTCGCTTTCATCTCTGCTGTTTGTTTCCTTCTTCTGGTGGGTAAAGAGAGTGAGTCTCAAAGCAGGAAAGGCTAAGAGAAGATGTGCACTGCTCGGCTGAGAACTATCTGAAAACAGTGCAGTACGTTTGAAGCATGTGCCTGGGTTTCTCTGCTCCCCCAATGCCTAACCTTTGATGACTTTCAGGTAGAATTCCTGCTACTGAATAATAACAAAGAATAAACTTGCATATTATAAAGTGCAAGAGTGGGCTTCCAGGAAGCACCAGAATGTGCAGGCTGCCTTTATCTTTTCTCTTTATCTGTTTTGATAATAAAGAAGTACATGTGGGGGGAAAAAAAAAACAAAAAACAAAAACAAAAAAAAAAAAAAACGGGATTCTGAGCTCTTTCCTAGGATTTGACTTATGAAAGAAACTCTGTCTTTTCATTTATCGTAGGTGTCAGTTCACATGCATTTTTCCAATCTCATAGAGAAAACTGTCTTTAAAGAGTGCAGGAGCTAGAGAAAGTACCCAAGGAGCTGAAGGGGTCTGTAACTCTATGGTGGAACAACAATATGAACTAACCAGTACCCCCAGAGCTGGTGTCTCTAGCTGAATATGTAGCAGAAGTTGGCCTAGTCGGCCATCATTGGCAGGAGAGGCCCTTGGTCTTGCAAAATATATATATGCCCCAGTACAGGGGAATGCCAGGGCCATGAAGTGGGAGTGGGTGGGTAGGGAAGCAGGGGCGGGGGGGGGAGGGTTTTGGGAACTCTCGGGATAGCATTTGAAATGTAAATAAAGAAAATATCTTTAAAAAAAAAAAAAGAGTGCAGGAGATAAGTCACTGTAGCTCCTTGGGAATGAAGGGGTAGAAAGGGCTCTGTCCAGCAGAGGATTGTAGTTGAACTTCCTCCTCCATGTCACATTATCAAAGAAAAATTAAGCTATTTATCAGGGTTCATTCTAGACTTCTGCAATTCTTGGAGCACATGACTTTCAATGACAAGCTTTTTGTCTCTCAGTTACAAAATCATAGAGCTGAGAATTATGGGAAAACATCAGGATTTTCTTTCTTCTTATTCCAGGTTGTTTCAATCACATAGAGGCTAAAATTTTAAAGAGTCAATTAATTCAATAAAATTGATGAATCGTTCAGTCAGTTCAACCAGATTTGAGGTCAAACCTCAAATGAGTAAAGAGTACTGAGTGGCTAGCTGTACAGATAAAATTAAAGGGATTAAATGTTATTCCAGACATAGAACAAGTATTATCACCTGATACATTTCAGTTAAAGTAGCCTCAGATTTCACTTTTGGAACTAAAAGAAATTTAAACAAATAAGACTTGCAAACATGATTGAGTAAATACAATAATGACATATTATTAATATACACTTGAGTAAATTTGTTTTCCAAAAGCTGTGTTAAAATACCAACTCTGTCTGCTCTCATTTCTTATCATTTGTACCTCTACTATTAAAAATGATGACATAGGAAAGAGAAATAAAGTGACATAGGAGAGTTATTCCACTATTCATATTCTATTCATAAAGAACAGATCCATTCCTGTAAGTAGCTGTCACCCTTTTCATGAGCTCTAGAGCCCTACATGCCACTTAAATATAGCTAGAGAATCTTGAACATAATGTATTCAAATTAGATGACATCACAAACTATCAAGTTACTCCATTTTAAACCAGATATTATGTTTCCCCATCATTCTATCTCATGTGAACAATGAATGAGATCTGTCCATTTCCCTTCATGTTCTATTGCTTCTGCCCATGTCTGAGATAACTTTCTATCTATCTTTCTTTCTTTCTTTCTTTCTTTCTTTCTTTCTTTCTTTCTTTCTTTCTTTCTTTCTTTCTTTCTTTCTTTCTTTGTAGAACATGATTTTAATAATTTCAACTGTTGACATTCATTTTCCTTTTATTTCTTTTTCTACATAGATATTTTCTTCATTTACATTTCGAATGCTATCCCAAAAGTCCCTTATACCCTCCCTCTGCCCTGCTCCCCAACCCACCCACTCCCACTCACTCCCTTCTTTCTTTTGAACAATATACTGATTTGCATTTTTGACTTCTCATCCTCTTCCATTCCCACTAGAAACTAGACCAGATATTAAGAATGTAAGTAAGTTTTATGCTGGACGCTTGCTTAAAGCCTTCCACCAGCAGCCACTAGAGTTGAGTATAACAGTTAATCACTGTTCATGGTTTGAGTGAAAAGTATCCCCCCCACCCCCAAAGGCTCATGTGTAGAAGTCTTGATTATCAGCTGATAGATTCAAACCTTGAGTGGTGATTGGAGCACCAATCTGACTTCATAACTAACTGATCAATTCACAATGTCCTGCCATTATTAAGAGTGATACAAACTAAAAAGCTGGGTGCTCTAGGAAGTAAGTTCCTGGGGATGTGACCACGAAGGGTTGATCTGGTTGCTGGCCATCACAAGGTACCCAACTCTTGTTCCCACATGCTTTTGCCATGCAATCCTTTACTCCTCAGAAACTATGGAGCTAGCAGATCATGAACTAAAGGTAGGAGGAAAAATACAGCTTTGCTATTTTAGGTTGTTTTTCTCAGTGTTTTGTCACAGTGACAAGTGCTATCTAGTATGTTCTACTTTCCCAGTGCACAAGAACATGTGTGATCAGTTTCATGTTCCCTTCTGTTTCCCTTTCACCAACTCTCTCCCCTATTCATTCTGCTTGAGCCTCAGTGCCATTAATTCTGTTTCCAGAAGTCTGAGTTTTACCTGCAGCAAATGGCATTTGCTGTTTATTCAATTATTTTTAGATGTGATGCTTCTAGATCTTTCTATCATAAACTCTTTTATATTATTCAGGGCTCTGTTCAACCATCATTTCCTCAATGAGGCCATTCATGGCTCATCTATTCAGCTTGGTGTCCCCAGCTACACAGAAAGCATTATAGAGATTAGTTATATCCCTTTCTTAGTAGTTAACAATGTTTAAGCGAATACAATTCCTCTGTATTCATTTATCTTCAGACTACACTGTAAGCTTCATCAGTAGATGAATACGCTCTTTGTTGTCAACTATTTTATCTCCTGAACTAGCTCCAGTTAAAAACTAGTGTTTGCAGATGTCTGGAAAACCCTTCACTGAGTTCATTTGATCCCCATAAGAACCCTCTGGGTAGACACTGCTATTGATTCTTTCATGGGTTGATGTCTTCATATTACACATCTTAGAGCCTTGGCAATCTATAATAAATGCTTTAAGAAAAACACTGTTGTCATTTTATAGATAAGGGACCCTCAGAGTCCACAGAGGTCAGACATCTTTTCTTAATGCTATTGTGTATGTGTTTGGTTACACATGCATTTCATCTAAAAACAGTTTTATTTATGTATAAATTGAAAAAAATACACATATGTTTAAGTTATACAACATGATGTTTTATATGCATTCATATGCAATTATTTAGTTCTCTGTCTCTCAGCTATTTGTAGAGTCACTTCTTTATTGGGCATTTCTCTGGTAAGAAACACTAAAATGAAAAAAAAATTAGGTGGTGCTGACTTTGAGAATAATCCCCCATAAACCCATAATAACTCACGAAGAGGATGAGTAGGTAGATGTCTGTGGTGGTTTGAATATGCTTGGTCCAGTGAGTGGCCTTGTTGGAGGAAGCATTTCACTGTAAGGGTGGGCTTTGAGACCCATGTCCTAGCTACCTAGAAGATAGGCTTTTCCTGGCTGCCTTCAGATCAAGAAGCAGAACTCTCAGCTCTTCCAGCACCATGCCTGCCTGGATGCTGCCATGATTCCTACCTTGATGATAAGGGACTGAACCTCTAAACCTGCAAGCTAGCTGCAATTAAATGTCCTTTCTAAGCCTTGCCTCAGTCATGGTGTCTGTTCACAGTAATGCAAAACCTAACTAAGTCAATGTCCAAGGATTGATGCAAAGATTATTTCTATTTCTAAACATTATTGTAATATGGATTCCATTCATGTCTGAGTAAAAACAATGTACTGGCATATGAAGGTTAAAAATGTAATTTTTAAACTTTTGCTTATGGCCTTTATCTGTTATTTTCTTCCTTGGTCCTTTCCACTCAGCTGAAACCTACTGTCATTTGCTCTGTAAATAGCAAGCTTTTTGAGTTTAAGACTACATTGAAGGTGATAGCAAATAGTCATCGTCTGGTAAGTTTTATGTTTAACATCAAACTCAGGCTTTGGGCTTGCTAATATTGTGATCCTAGGGAATTAATTAATCCTCAGATTTCTCATGTATTAAATAGATAGAGAAAAATGTATCTATCAACACACATTTTCTATACCTAAGGCTTGGGGACCATCATAGAAAATGTGGGAGAAAGTTGGTAAGAACCAGAAGGCCAGGAATCCCAATGTCAGTACCTTCTAGACATGACAAAATTGCTGTGACCATGAGATTTAAACAATATGGTTACATTAAAAAAATCTTACTCAATAACCACAACAATAAACGTGCTAATAAAAATGGGGAAATATCACAAGACTCCAACCTTAGATGGAGCAAGTGAATTGGTTTTCTCCAGGGATGAGCTCCTTGAGAGGTTATGGGATCCCAATAGGCAGTCTCAAGCACATGTCCACACAATCAACACTAAATGGACCCAATAGGATGTATGCATATAAATATATATGTATACACACACATTATATGTGGGTATGTTTGTGAACATAGAAAAATAATTATTATACAAAAGATCATGAATCTGCAAAGGATTGGAAGGGAATATAAACAAGTTGGGAGGGAAGAGAACAGTGTAGAAGAGATATGTTTACAGTATACATATGTGAAATTATCACACCAACACCAAAACGATCTGCTGTGCTGGCTAGTTTTTTATGTCTACTTGACACAATCTAGGATCACCTGGAAAGAAGTTATATTAATTGGGAAATGCAACCACTAGATTGGTCTCTAGTCATGTATGTCTGTAGGGAATTTTCTTGATTGATGACTGATGTGGGAAAGCCTGCCTCACCAAGTACAGTGCAATGCCTGGGCTGGTGGCACTGGGTGGTATAAGGAAGCAGGTTGAGCAAGCCATGAGGTACAAACCAGGAAGCAGCATCTTATCATGGCCCTTGCTTCATTAAGTTCAAGCTCAGTTCAGTTTCTTTCTGAATTCCTTCAGTGATGGAGTGTGATGTTAAATTGTAAGCATGGCATAAATCCTTTCCTCTGCAAGTGGATTTTTGGCACTGGTGTTTTATCATTGCAATAGAAACTCTGATGGAGACAACTTTTTCCACTTGTTAGAAGAAATAACCAAAGTAGTACATGAAACTCTATCCCAGTAAGCAGTATACAGTGAGCACTCAAACAATAGTGATTTATTATTAGTTTTTATTGTTACACTCTTAGCACCTAAACACAGATCATGGAACGTAGCAGACATCTAAAAATGTTGACTAAATAATCCAGGGATCCACACTATCCTCTAGATTTGACAAATCCTAAGAGGTTTATCCTTTTCATCAATTATTTTTCTTCTTCTTAAGTTAAAGAAGACTCAAGAAATATATACATATCTCTTCTAAAATTTGCCAGTTACTGTCTAATCAAATCTCATTTCTGGAGTTACTGCAGAGAATTTCAAAGCATATGTTTATTCAGCCTAAATCATTTTTAACATGAAAAATTTATTGTCGTAGAGGCTCTATTCCTTGCTTGCATTTTAAATCACCAAATTAATATTTACAGTTGTGGTGGCATTGGTCCTCAAACCTAGCCTTTTTTCCTTAGGACAAATTATCCACTATTATTCTCTCTATAGGCCATCTTTATCTTAATCCAGGCATGCTCTCTTATTTTGTTTCCCTTGTTGATGAGAAAACATCTTTTTTCAATATTTCTTGTAGGTAGAGAAATTCAAAGGTACATATGGATTTCCAGAATTAGAATAAGTACCATCTGCTTTCTCCTCTTGGGTCTGCTCCTGTCAAAGGGGGAACCCCTACAGGGTCTCTGCTTCTTAATTATAAGGGGGGGTGTGATGATATGAAGTTATCATTTCATGAGTGTGTTGCTCACACAGATAAACTCTTCAGTTTCTAAGTTATCAATTTTAGCAGCGGGTTTGGATAAAGCAAAGGTACTAAATTGACCCTAATCTTGTCAGAAACAAACATTATTTTGCTGTTTATGATGATATAAATGGAAAGACAAAAACCAAACTAAACCAAACCAAACCAAAACAAAACACAAAGCCCTCAAACTCATAGAAAAAGACTGTAGGATGAAATCTCCTTTTATTTAGGTGATAGAGGAACATCAACTGTCAGAAAAATGATACTGGACAATTGCATCTAAAAATGTTGGTAGTTCTTAGTGGATGCTCACAGTCAGCTATTGGATGGAACACAGGGTCCCCAATGGAGGAGCTAGAGAAAGTACCCAAGGAACTGAAGGGGGCTGCAACCCTGTA
>NC_034592.1:85510088-85511392 GCF_900095145.1 Mus pahari | reverse complement strand
AGACCAAGGGGCCTCTCTTCCCAATGATGGCCGATTAGGCCATCTTCTGCTACATATGCAGCTAGAGACATGAGCTCAGGGGGTACTGGTTAGTTCATACTGTTGTTCTACCTACAGGGTTCATAGCAAGTTCTAACACACACCCAGACAAACTTTACGCATATACATACATACACATAGTTGATGGGTGGAAGGAACCATGTGCTCACCCCCACTTAAACAACCCTTACACATATGTATACACATAGTTTATGGATGGAAGGGATAATGTTTCAGCCCCAACTCACACAGATCTTACACATAAACACATAGTTGATGGATGGGAGGAGTAACGTTCCAATCCTCATTCATATGAACTTTACACATATACATGTATATATATATATATATATATATATATATATATATATATATATTTGATGGAACAATGTTCCAGTCCCATTCATATTAACTTTACACATATATATGCATAATGCACACACATACTTGATAGTTGGAAGAATCAATTTTCTAGCCCTACACACTTACTTCTTTCTTTCATAGCTTATGTATCCCAGCAAAATCTTTCAAGCAGCATCAAATTACAATGTGATTACATTTTAGTTTTTTTCTCATAAGTGATTATGAAGAGGCAGTGTGTTCCCCTATAACTTTACAAGAAGTAACATGACATAGTACAGGTAAAGAAAACAAATTATTACCTAACTCCCTGAACATACATAACTAAGCAAGTTGTTATGGATTAACAAAGTGTAAACAAGCAAGGTAGTTTTCTCAGCCAGTTTCTCTTACTGGCAGACAGCAACTTGCAGTTACAAGGTGTACTGGCTAGTTTTGTGTCAACTTGACACAAGCTGGAGTTTTCACAGAGAAAGGAGCTTCAGTTGGGGAAATGCCTCCACAAGATTCAGCTGTAAGGCATTTTCTCAGTTAGTGATCAAGGCGGGAGGTCCCCTTGTGGGTGGTGCCATCTCTGGGATGGTAGTCTTAAGTTCTATGAGAGAGCAGGCTGAGCAAGCCAGGGGAGGCAAGCGAGTAAAGAACATCCCTCTCCATGGCCTCTGCATCAGCTCCTGCTTCCTGACCTGCTTGAGTTCCAGTCCTGATTTCTTTGGTGATAAACAGCAGTATGGAAGTGTAAGNTGAGTAAACCCTTTCCTTCCCAACTTGCTTTTTGGTCATGATGTTTTGTTCAGGAATAGAAACCCTGACTAAGACAAATTGGTACCAGCATAATGGAGTATTCCTGTGACAACCTGACCATGTTTTGGGGAAGACTGTGGAAGGACTTTGGAACTTTGGGC
>NC_034592.1:85506730-85508598 GCF_900095145.1 Mus pahari | reverse complement strand
CCCTGACCTGCTTGAGTTCCAGTCCTGACTTCTTTCAGTGATGAGCAGCAATGTGGAGATGTAAGCAGAATAAACCCTTTCCTCCACAACTGCTTTTTGGTCATGATGTTTGTGCAGGAATAGAAACCCTGACTAAGACACAAGGAAAGAAGTAATTTTCTTTTTTTTATTTATCTTTAAAAGTAATCTTGAACCACAGGGAAAAAACTGGAGAAGAGACTGAAGGGAAAGAAGGTCCAGTGACTGACCCAACTTGGGATCCATCTCATGGGGAGGCTCCAAGGCCTGACACTATTACTAATGCTGTGGTGTGCTTACAGACAGGAATCAAGCATGGCTGCCCTCTGAGCAGCTGAGATAGAAGCAGATGCTGACACCCCACCAATGAACTGAAGTTGGGGACCCCTGTGGTTGAATTACAGAAAGGCTAGAAGAAGTTGAGGAGGAGGGTAACCTTCTAGGAAGACCAGCAGCCTCAACTAACCTGGATCTCTGAGATCCAACCAGGCAGCAGACACCAGCTGATATGAGGCCCCTGACACACATGCAGCAGAGAACCTCCTGGTCTGGCCTCAGTGAGAGAAGATGCACCAGCCCCCAAGAAACTTGAGGTCCTAAGGAATGTGCAGACCTGATGGAGTGTGGGGGTAAGTATGGGGGTGGGGACATCCTCTTGGAGATGAGAGAGGAGGAATGGGATGAGGAACTGTTGGAGGGCAGAATGGGAGAGAGATAATGACTGAACTGTAAAAAAAGATTAAAGAATAAAGATAGTAACAATAATAAAAAAGAAACTGAAACCACAGAAGCTACCTAGAAGTGTTAATATTGTGAAATTATTGTGTGTGTGTCAAGAAACAACCGAGACATCTACAAAACTATATAATTTCTAAAAAAAAGAATTTTAAAAAAAATCACAAATTTAAAGTTTTTTTTGGTTTTGGTTTTTGGTTTTTCGAGACAGGGTTTCTCTGTATAGCCCTGGCTGTCCTGGAACTCACTTTGTAGACCAGGCTGGCCTTGAACTCAGAAATCTGCCTGCTTCTGCCTCCCAAGTGCTGGGATTAAAGGCATGTGCTACCACCGCCCAGCCTAAACTTTTATATAAAAATTGGTCATATCTACCTTAGATATGCATATCTACTAATCAGCAAATCTTAATAAATCATATCAGAAAGATGAGAGCAAAAATGGGTATAAGAAATCAATCATCACCAGCCTCAGTGGAAGTCACATCAGCCTGAGCTGCCATTGTTCTTGTTCCCTGACCATAAAAGGTCCCTAGTTTAAACCTAAATCTCATAAGAGAAAGAGAAAGTGGGACTAAAATCAGGGACTAGACAAGGCTACCCACTCTCTTCTTATCTCTTCAATATAGTATTTGACGTTCTAGCTAGAACAATTAAACAACAAAAGGAGGTCAAAGGGATACAAATTGGAAAGGAAGAAGTCAAAATATCACTATTTACAGATGATATGATAGTATACTTAAATGACCCCAAAAATCCCACCAGAGAACTCCTAAACCTGATAAACAACTTCAGCAAAGTGGCTGGATATAAAACTAACTCAAACAAATCAGTAGCCTTCCTATACTCAATAGATAAATAGGCTGAGAAGGAAATTAGTGAAATGTCACTCTTTACAATAGTCACAAACAATATAAAATATCTTGTTGTGCCTCTAACCAAACAAATGAAAGATCTATACAACAAGAACTACAAGTCTCTGAAGAAACAAATCGAAGAAGATCTCAGAAGATAGAAACATCTCCCATGCTCATAGATTGGCAGGATTAATATAGTAAAAATGGCCATCTTGCCAAAAGCAATCTACAGAGTCAATGCAATCCCCATCAAAATTCCAAC
>NC_034592.1:85447707-85504390 GCF_900095145.1 Mus pahari | reverse complement strand
ACAAAGTGAGTTCCAGGACAGCCAGGGCTATACATAGAAACCCTGTCTTGAAAAAAAAACCAAAAAACAAAAACCAACAAACAAACAAACAAACAACAAAAAATGGAGCACAGAGCTAAACAGAGAATTCTCAACTGAGTTATCCTGAATGACTGAGAAGCAACTAAAGAAATGTTCAAAATCCTTAATCATCAGGGAAATGGAAATCAAAACGGCCATGAGATTCTACCTCACACTAGTCAGAATAACTAAGATCAAAAACTCAGGTGACAGCAGATGCTGGTGAAGATGTGGAGAAAGAGGAATACTCTTCCATTGTTGGTGTGATTGATTGCAAGCTGGCACAACCATTCTGGAAATCAGTCTGGTGGTTCTTCAGAAAATTGGACATAGGACTACCCGAGGATCCACTAATACCATTCCTGAGCATATACCCAAAAGATGGTCCAATATGTAATAAGGACACATGCTCACTATGTTCATAGCAGCCATGTTTCTAATAGCTATAAGCTGGAAACAATCCAGATATCCCTCAACAGAGGAATGGATGCAGAAAATGTGGTACATTTACATAATGGAGTACTACTCAGCTATTAAATGTCCTCATCAAATTCGAAGGCAAATGAATGGAACTTGAAAATATCAACCTGAGTGAGGTAACCCAGTCACAAAAGAACACACATGGTATTCACTCATTGATAAGTGGATATTAACCCAAAAACTCAGAATACCCAAGATTCAACTCACAAACCACATGAAACTCAAGAAGAAGGAAGACCAAAGTGTGGATGTTTCAGTGCTTCCTAGAAGGGGGAATGAAATATTCACAGGAGGAAATATGGAGATAAAGTGTGGAGCAGAGACTGAAGGAAAGGCCATCCAGAGACTGCCTCACCTGGGGATCCATCCCGTATACAGTCACCAAACCTGGATGCTATTGCAAATGCTGGGAAGTGCTTGTTGACAGGAACCTGATATGGCTGTCTCCGAGAGGCTCTTCCAGAGCCTGACAAATACAGAGGTGGATGCTCGAAGTCAACCACTGGACTGAGCTCAGGGTCCCAGATGGAGGAGTTGGAGAAGAGACTGAAGGAGCTGAGGGGGTTTGCAGCCTTGTGGTGGTGGGGGAACAGCAGTGTCAATGGAACAGACACCCCATCGAGTTACCAGGGACTGGATGACCATCCAAAGAGTACACATGGAAGGACCCATGGTTCCGGCTGTGTATGTGGCAGAGGATGGTCTTGTTGGACATTAGTGGGAGGGGTGGCCCTTGGTTCTGTGCTGGTTTGATGCCTCAGTGTAGGGGAATGCCAGGGCAAGAAGGTGGCAGTGGGTTATTGGTTGGAGGAGCACTCTCATAGAGGCAGCGGGAGGGGGAATGGAATAGGGGATTCCTGGAGAGAAGACCTGAAAAGAGTAAATAAAGAAAATATCCAATAAAAGAAACAAAAAACCCAAAGAAAGTGGGCAATATGCTTGAACACATTGGTACAGGAGACAAATTCCTGAGCAGAACACCAACAGTTCAGGTTCTAAGATCAACAATTGATAAATGGGACCTCATGAAACTACAAAGCTTCTGTAAGGCTAAGGACACTGTCAATAGGACAAAATGGCCACCAACAGATTGGGAAAAGATTTTTACCAACCCTACATCTACTAGAGGTCTAATATCCAAAATATACAAAGAACTCAAGATGTTAGACTTCAAAGAACCAAATAATCCTATTAAAAATGAGTTACAGAACTAAACAGAGAATTCTCAACAGAGGAATCCTGAATGGCTGAGAAGCACTTAAAGAAATGTTCAAAGTTCTTATTCATCAGGAAAATGCAAGTCAAAACAAGTATGAGATTCCTTCTTAACATCAATAAGAGTGGCTAAGACCAGCAACTCCAGAGAGCATATGCTGTGGCCTGTATGTGGGATGTGTTCTACTAGGTGGGCTTCCTTGTTTGGCCTAGGTGGGAGAGGAAGTACTTACCCTCAAAGAGACAGAAGTGCCAGGGTGTGAGGATAATCAGGGGGCCCCCATCTGTTCAGAGAAGAAGGGTACAAGGTAGGGGGGAAGGATTGTGGGAGGGAGTGACCTGTAGGGGGGCAGTGAGTGGGATGTAAAGTGAATAAGTCAAAGAAAAATTTAAAAAAGCTTGTGCCTTTCTGAACTTCAAATTGTTTCCTAAGATTTTCTACATCAGAGCCAGTAATAGAAACATCTCAACCTAGCATCAGTAACAATTTTATTTTTTTTTCAAATGTTTCTAAGGGTGGTGGTCATTGCTGACAATCTATGTCTCTAAGTTCTTTCCTAGAGTGGTGATTGAATCATTAATCTGCTCCAGCAGCAATGCCTGAAAGAGATCAAGCATTATTACTGTGAGTGCCAGAGATACTGCCCAGTGAGGGACAGAGGCCCTCTTAGAATTTTCATGTAATTCTTAGACTAAGAGGGATGTGAGGGCCACAAGCACAGCAGAACTCCATAACAGCATGAAGTCCTATGGCTGTGGCACACCGAAGCTTACCCATGTGGCTGTGGTAACCAGTGAGCCACATTCCTTGAGTTCTAAAGCCACTTGTTCCTCCTGCATGGCCCTAGGCAATGGAATTGGATGCATACCATTTAGAACAGTAGCGATAAGAACAGAATTTGAAAGGATGCTGTGCTCTGCTTGTTTGGCTTGTATCTCCAACCTGTAGAAGGGCATATGGTTTTCCTAACCAAGGACACCCGTGCCCCTTTGTAGCTCATTGCTCATTTGTTCTTCTAAACAAATGGGCCTGAGAGGTCATGCTCGCTTCTACTCTGGCTTTTAGCCTTTTCATCTCTCTATCTGTCCCAGTGTCCCAATTCAACCCAAACGCCACATACTCTATTTTAATTTGCCTTGCCTTTGTCATTGGAAAGATGACTAATTTTTTGTTGTTGTCATTTTGAGACAGGGTCACACAGTGTAGCTCTGACTGGTATAGAACTGAATAGCTCAGGCTAGCCTCAGTCTCACAGAGATCCATCTGCCTCTGCCTTCTAAGTGCAGGGATTAAAGGTATATGCCGCTATACCTAGCTGATGTCTGACTTCTTAGGTTTTTGCTTAGCAGCAGAACAGGGCTTGGTTGTTGTGTGGCTTCTGACTACAGTAGTTCGTTTTCAAACTACTTTTGATAGAATTGTAGTTTTCAATAAATATATGACAATTAATTACTAAATACTTGAATTAATAAATACATGGTCAAGTCATACTATTTTGTCTGACACAGGGTTGAAGAGGGGACAGCAGTGAATGGCAGGCTCCTGCCCTTTCACTTGCAGGATCCCCCATTATCGATTCATAGTGAATCGATGGACAGCCAGTGCTGAGAAACCTTTGACCCAGTTCCTGAGAGGCAAAAGGGAGGTATCCTTTCTTCGGCCTATGCCGCAGTTGGTTAAGGTATAAGAACAACTGGGCCACCACTATAGCTCTGACTTTACTGACTCAACTGACTTTAGCCTCCAGTCTGTAGGAGCTATACCTGTGGTCTGCAGCTTTAGACATGGCTAGTGACACAGATGTGCTGATGTTGACTGTCTTAGACATTCTTTCTCTTGAATATGGTTAACCCTAGCTGCTTAACTCTAACAAGGAGATTACTAAATCAAAGGTGAGTAGATGTCACATCTGACATTAACCTACAAAAGATTCTAAGTCAGAGTTGATAGCATTTCATTTCCCACTTCTTGCTTAGATCAATCCAGATTGTGTTGTAGGCTGTCAGTGGAGAAGACCTACGGAAGAAATCCACAGGAAGCCACTAGGTGGGCCACTCACACAGAACTCAGCTCTCAGTCCGTCCTCCCAGGAAGACCTGAATCATGCCAGAAACATGCATGAGTGGTCTTGGAAGTGAACCCATTTCCACTTAAGCCTTGGGATACTTCAGTCTTGTCAGAGACCCAAAACTAGCATTTTGCCCAAATCTCTGAGCCAAAGAACTCTGAGATAACTGGTGCTGCTTGGACTCACTAGAGTCTGGGGAAAATTGTCCATGTTGCGAAAAATAACATATAGTGTCTGAATGAAGAGGAGATGCATGCCAGCCTCTGCCTTGTCCTCATTTTCTTTTGGTCTGGGTGAACTGGTCATGTTCCCAATGTCACAGAATTTAGCTAAGAGGATGAAAACTAGGACTATCTGTTTCTGTCTAATTTTGTTTCCTTATCACGTGGCTTGTATTTAGGACTCCAGCCAGGTCCATTGAATTCTCATTCAAGTGTTTAATGTAATGCAAAATGAGCATTTGGGAAGAATACAAACTCTGCACCCCTTTTTCTTCTTCTGCAGCATGTTGCCTGCATTCAAGTTAGACAACAGCATCAGATAGCTTATTTCAGTAGTACAGTACTGGACTGCTGCCTTAATCTGAGAACCTATGCAACTCATTCCCATCAGTACCATGGACCACTTGGATAGAAGGATGCCAGTATGTTTCTTACTGTTGCTTATCAAAAGCCCCGCAGAGAGAATTGGCATTTCGGCATTAGAGACCGTTGAACTATTTATCTTTTATCAGATCTGCTAGGCTTTGCCTTGGTTTCAAAACACACTATGAGCCAGCCACCGACTGAAATGTATTATCCAAAAGCTGAAAACACCATCACAAAACTAAAGTTTAAAAATTATTCCTTAAACTTTGATAGATGATATGGTCATAAATAGAATGGCCGTGTTTCTAAACTTTTGTTAAACAGTTATAAGTGATAGCATCAGCTTGTTACTGTTCAGTGGACTTTTGTTATAAATACTTCTGGCTTCAAAGCTACGAAGTAGATATGGTTCTCTGACAATCTGAGTAAATTTAATAGGCAAATTTATTAATATGCTTTAATAAGCAAAGGCAGTCATGTAGCACATTCATTTTCCCATTTTTACCTTGGTTACTGGGAAACAGTTTTTTTTTTTTTAAATCAGTGGTAGGAGCTACTCTTAGATATCTTTTTGTATCTTTTTGTCTTTTTAAAAAAGAATTTTAAAAGTGCGTGTATGTGTGTGAGTGTGTGTGTCTAGAGATGTGGGAGTGGTAGTGTGTGTGTGTGTGTGTGTGTGTGTGTATACACCTGTGTGCATGTGAGTGCAGGTGCCTGAGTCCAGAAGAGGGTGTTGGATCCCCTGGGGCTGGGAATATGTGAAGTTGCGAGCTTCTAGTGGCAGATACTGGAAAGCAAACTTGGTTCCTCTTCAAGAGCACTGTGCTTCCTTCCTTCACCTCCCTTTCTTGCTCCCTCTTTCTCTTTTGTCTCTTCTTCCTTTATACAATAGATCTAAAGCACCATTTCCCCTGCTTATACTTCTCCCAGTCCCAGCCCTGCCCCCCCCCCCACTGCCCCAGAGCCACTCCTCCTGTTTCCCTTCAGAAAAGAGCAGGCCTCCCAAGGATCAACCAGACTTGGCACAACAAGAAATGTTAAGACTAGGCACAAACCCTCATATCAAGACTGAATGAGGCAACCCAGTAGGAAGAAATGTGTCCCCAAATCAGGCAAAAGAGTCAGAGACACATATTCCTGACTACTGAGTCATATATCCAACCAATTTCATGGGACTCTGAGGGACCCGGTCAATTGACAGTATGGGGTTGCCATCCCCTTCAGTTCCTTCAGTCATTCCCCTAACTGTTCCACTGGGGTCCCTGGGTTCAGTCCAATGGTTGGCTATGAGCATCTGCATCTGTCTTAGTCAGATGCTGGCAGAGTCTCTCGGACGACCGCCGCACCAGGCTCCTGTCTGCAAGTCCATCTTGGCATCAGCAATAGTGTCAGGGTTTGGTGTCTGTGAGTGGAATGGATCACACAGTGGTGGAGTCTCTAGATGGACTTTCCTTCACCCTCTGCTTCATTTTTGTTCCTCCATTTCCTTTAGACAGGGACAATTCTGGATTAACATTTGGAAATGGTTGGGTGGCTCCTTTCCTCCACTGGGGATCATGTCTGTGTATTGGAGGTTCTATCTCCCTGCTATTGGATTATTTCAGCTAATGTCAACCCCATTGGGTCTTGGGAGCCTCTCACATCCCTGGCATCTGGGACTTTCTAGTAGTTTCCCAAGTTTCCCACCCCCAACTGCTACTTATTTCTATTCATTCTTCTGGCCTTCTTGACTTCTCTGCTCTCTCTTCCCATACCTGGTCCTGCCCACTTTTTTCTCCACTTCTTATCTCCCATCCAAGTCATCCACCTCCTTCCCTCCCAAGATTATTTTTGTTTCCTCCTTCTAAATGAGTTTGAAACATCCACATTATGGCCTTCCTTTTTGTTAAACTTCATATGGTTTTGATTTGTATTGTGGGTAATCTGAGATTTTTGGGCTAATATCCACTTATCAGTGAGTACATATCATGTATGTCATTTTGGGTCTGGGTTACCTCACTCCGGGTGATATTTTCTAGTTCCATCCATTTACCTACAAAGTTCATGAAGTCATCATTTTTAATAGCTGAGTAGTAGTCCATTGTGTAAATGTATCACATTTTCTGTATCCATTCATTCATTGAAGGTCATCTGGGTTGTTTACAGCTTCTGGATTTTATAAATAAGGCTGCTATGAACATAGTTGAGCATGTGTTATTGTAATATGTTGCAGGATCTTTTAGGTATATGCCCAGAAGTGGTATAGCTGGGTCTTCAGGTAGAGCTATTTCTAATAATTTGAAGAACTGCCAGACTGATTTCAAAGTGTTTGTACCAGTTTGCAATCCTACCAGCAATGGAGGAATGTTCCCTTTTCTCCACATCTCGCTAGCATCTGCTGCCACCTGAGTTTCCTTTTTTCTTTTTTTTTCCACCTCCTGATCAGCCCTCTTACAGTTCCTCATCCCATTCCTCTTCTCCCATCTCCAAGAGATGGTCCCCACCATCCCTACCCTGCCAGGCCTCCTCACTCTCTGGAGCCTGAAGGCTCTTGAAGGTTAGGTGCATCTTCTCTCACTGAGGCAGACCCTCTTAGCCATTCTGATTGGTGTAAGGTGGAGTATCAGGGTTGTTTTTGATTTGAACTTCCCTGATGACTAAAGAAGTTGAACATTTCTTTAGGTGCTTCTCTGCCATTTGAGATTACTCAGTTGAGAATTCTTTATTTACTCCTGTACTCTATTTTTTAATAGGATTATTTGGGTCTCTGGAGTCTAACTTCTTGAGTTCTTTGTATATTTTGGTTATTAGCCCTCTATCAGTTGTAGGGTTGGTAAAGACCTTTTCCCAGTCCGTCGGTTGCTGTTTTGTCCTATTGACAGTGTCTTTTACCTTACAGAAGCTTTTCAGTTTCTTGAGGTCCCATTTGCTAATTGTTGATCTTAGAGTCTGAGCCTTTGGTGTTCTTTACAGGAAAATTTCCCTTGTGCCAATGTGTTCAAGGTTCTTTCCCACTTTCTCTTTTATTAGATTCAACATATCTGCTTTTATATGTAGGACATTGATCCATTTGGACTTAAGCTTTGTACGAGGAGATTAAAATGGATCAATTTGAATTCTTCATCATGCAGGCCATCAGTTATACCAGCACCATTGGTTGAAATTGCTGTCTTTTTTATGGATGGTTTTGGCTTCTTTGATAAATATGTGTGTGGGTTTATTTCTTGGTCTTCAGTTCTATTCCATTAATCTACCTCATTGTCTGTGTACCAATACCATGTGGTTTTTGTATTACTTTTGCTCTGTAGTACAGCTTTAGGTCAGGAATGGTGATTCCCCCAGAAGTTCTTTTATTATTAAAAATTGTTTTCCCTATCCTGGGGTTTTTTTGGTATTACAGGTGGAGACAAGAATTTATCTTTCTATTTTTGTGAATAATTGAGTTGGAATTTTGATGGGGATTGCGTTGAATCTGTAGATTGCTTTTGGCAGGATAGCCATTTTTACTATTGTAATCCTGCTGATCCATGAGCATTGGAAATCTTGACATCTTCTGAGGTCTTCTTTGATTTCTTTCTTCAGAGACTTGAATATAGATCTTCTTGTCATATAGATCCTTTATTTACTTTGTTAGAATCACACCACTATATTTTATATTATTTGTGATTGTTGAGAAGGGTGTCATTTCCCTAATTTCTTTCTCTGCCCATTTATTCTTTGAGTATATGAAGGCTCCTGATTTATTTGAGTTAATCTTGTATTCAGCCACTTTGCTGAAGTTGTTTATCAGCTGTAGAAGTTCTCTGGTGCATTTTTGGGGTCACTTATGCATACTACTATGTCATCTGCAAATAGTAATATCTTGACCTCCTCCTTTACAATTTGTATCCCTTTGACCACCTTTTGTTGCCTAATTGCCCTGGCTAAAACTTTGAATACTATATTGAATAGATAGGGGAAGAGTGGGCAGCCTTGTCTCTGATTTTAGTGGAATTGTTTCAAGTTTCTCTGCATTTAGTTTGATATTGGCTATTGGTTTGCTGTATATTGCTTTTATTATGTTTAGGTATGCATCTTGAATTCCTGATATCTCCAATACTTTTAACATAAAGAGATGTTGTATTTTATCAAAGGACTTTTCAGCATCTAATGAGATCATCATGTGTTTCTCTTTTCCTTGAGTTTGTCTATACAGTAGTAATCTACTGCATACATTGATAGATTTTTGTATATTGAATCATCCCTGTATCCCTGGGATGAAGCCTACTTGATCATGGTAAATGATTGTTTTGATGTGTTCTTGGATTCAATTTGTGAGAATTTTTTCGAGTATTTTTACATCAATATTCATAAGGGAAATTGGTCAGAAGTTTTCTTTCTTTGTTGAGTTTTTGTGTGGTTTAGGTATTAGTGTAATTGTGGCTTCATAGAACATATTGGGTAGTGTTCCTTATGTTTCTATTTTGTGAAATAGTTTCAGAAGTATTGGTATTCGGTCTTCTTTGAAGGTCTGATAGAATTCTACACTAAAACCATCTGGTCCTGGGATGTTTTTGTTTGGGAGACTTGTAATGACTGTTTCTGTTTCTTTCGGGATTATGGGATTGTTTAGACAGTTTATCTGGTTTATCTGATCTTGATTTATCTTTGGTACCTGATATCTGTCTTGAAAAGCATTCTTTCAGATTTTCCAGTTTTGTTGAGTATAGGTATAGGCTTCTGTAGTAGGATCTGATGATATATATATATATAATTTCTTCAATTTCTGTTGTTATATCTCCCTTTTAATTTTTTTGATTTTTGTTAATTTGGATACTGTCTCTGTGCCCTCTGGTTAGTCTGGATAAGGGTTTATCTATCTTGTTGACTTTCTCAAAGAACCAGCTTCTGGTTTTGTTGATTCTTTGTATAGTTCTTTCTGTTTCTACTTGGTTGATTTCAGCCCTGAGTTTGATTATTTCCTGCCATCTACTCATCTTGGGTGTGTTTGCTTCTTTCTGTTCTAGAGCTTTCAGATATGCTGTTAAGTTGCTAGTGTGGGATCTCTTCAATTTCCTTATGAAGGAACTTAATGCTATGATTTTTTTTCTCTTAGCACTGCTTTCATTGTGTTCCTTAAGTTTTGATGTGCTATGACTTAATTTTCATTAAATTCTAGAAAGTCTTTAATTTCTTTCTTTATTTCTTCCCTGACTAAGTTATCATTAAGTAGACAGTTATTCAGTTTCCATGAGTATGTGGACTTTCTGTTGTTATCGAAGACCAGCCTTAGTCCGTGGTGATCTGATAGAATACATGGTATTATTCCAATCTTCTTTTATCTGTTGGGGCTTGTTTTGTGTCTGATTATATGGTAAATTTTGAAGAAGGTACCATGAAGTGCTGAGAAGGAGGTTTATTCTTTTGTTTCAGGGTGAAATATTCTATAGATATCTGTTAAATCTATTTGGTTCATAACTTCTGTTAATTTCACTGTGTCTCTGTTTACATTCTGTTTCTATGAACTGTCCTTTGGTGAGAGTGGGTTGTTGAAGTCTCCCACTATTATTGTGTGAGAAATTTAAACAATATCATTCCACTAATCCAGTGGAATGTGTGTTTTGAGCTTTAATAATGTTTCTTTTATAAATGTGGGTTCCCTTGCATTTGGGACATTGAAGTTCAGAATAGAGATTTTTATCTTGGTGAATTTTTCTTTTGATGAGAATGAAGTGTCCTTACCCATCTCCTTTGATAACATTTTAGTGAAAGTCTATTTTATTGGGTATTAGAATGATTATTCAAGCCATTTTAGGGGACTATATACTTGGAAAAATTTCCAGCCCTTTTTGTCTGAGGTAGCATCTGTCTTTGTCACTGATGTGTGTTTTCTGTATACAAGAAAATGATGGGTCCTATTTACATATCCAGTCTGTTAATCTATGTTTTCTTATTGGGGAATTGAGTCCATGGATGCTGAGAGATATTAAAGACTGATGATTGTTGGTTCCTGTGATTTTTGTGGTTAGTGCTGGTATTACGTTTGTGTGGTTCTTTTCTTTTTGGTTTATTGTAAGATGATTAATTTCTTGGTTTTTCGTGGGTATAGTTTCCCTTCTTGTGTTGGAGTTTTCCTTCTGTTATCCTCTGTAGGGCTGGATTAGTGGAATGATATTGTTTAAATTTGTTTTGTCATGGAACATCTTGCTTTCTCCATCTATGATGACTGAGAGTGTTGCGGGGTATAGTAGCCTGGGTTGGCATTTGTGGTCTCTGAGGTTCTGTATGACATTTGCTCAAGAACTTCCGGCTTTTAGAATCTCTGTTGAGAAGTCTGGTGTAGTTCTGATAGGTCTGCCTTTATATATTATTTGGCTTTTTTTCCCTTACTGCCTTTAATATTGTTTATTTGTTTTGTACATTTAGTGTTTTGATTGTTATGTGATGATAGGAATTTCATTTCTGGTCAAATCTATTTGGTGTTCTGTAAGCTTCTTGTATGTTTATTCCTATATCTTTCTTTGGTTACAGAAGTTTTCTTTTATGATTTTGTTGAAGATATTTCCTTGCCCTTTTCATTGGGAATCTTCTCTCTCTCTTCCATTCCTATTATTCCTAGGTTTGGACTTCTCATTGTGTCCTTTATTTCCAGGATGTTTTAGGTTAGGGGCTTTTTGTACTTTGTATTTTTTTTTTTTTTTGGCTGTTTGTATCTTCTAAATCTGAGATTCTCTTCTCTATTTTATTCTGTTGGTGATTTTTTTCATCTGTAACTCCTGATCTCTTTCCTAGCTTTTCCATCTCCAGGGTTGCCTCCCTTTGTGATTCATTTATTGTCCCTATTTACATTTTCAGATACTGAACAGTTTTGTTCAATTCCTTCCCCTGTTTGATTTTGTTGTACTGTATTTCTTTAAGAGATTTATTTGTTTCCTCTTTAAGGACTTCTGTTTGCCTGTATTTTTCTGTATTTCTTTAAGGGAGTAATTTATGTCCTCCCTAAGGTTCTCTATCATCATCATGAGTTGGGATTTCAGATTGGAGTCTTGCTTTTCAGATGTGTTAGGGTATCTAGGGCTTGCAGTTGTGGGAGAACTGGTTTCTGATGGAACCAAGTGGCAATGGTTTCTGTTGTATATGTTCTCTTGTTTGCCTCTTGCCATTTGGTTATCTCAGGTGTTAACTGGCCTTGCTGTCTCTGATTGGATCTTGCCTCTCCTGTGAGCCTGATTGGGACAGAGTTCCTGGGAGTCAAGCTGTCTCTGGGTATGTGTGTGTGTGTGTGTGTGTGTGTGTGTGTGTAGAGGGGGAGGGGTTGGAGTGCTGGCTCTGTCCTGGTTTGAGTTGTGGGCCAGAAGGAAGATGTGTCTTGGGCAGGCAGCACAGATAGGGTCTGCCTCTACTGGGCCCCATTGGGGTCCCAGTTAGGCCAGATATTTGGATGGGGATGTCTCCCCTGTGAGCCTGGTTGTGTCGGAGAACCTGGGAGTCAAGCTATCTCAGGTTGTGTGAGGTGGTCTAGAGTGCTGGCTCTGCCCATGGCTGAGTTGTTAGGGATCACTTTCAAAGTCCAGTGCTGATTAAGAGCTACAGGTTACCTCACTCAGGATATTTTGTAGTTCCATCCATTTGCCTGTGAATTTCATGAAGTCATTGTTTTTAATAGTTGTATAGAACTGGTATGTACTCACTGATAAGTGGCTATTAGGAAAAAAAACTCAGAATACACAAGATACAACTCACAGACCATATGAAGCTCAAGAAGAAGGAAGACCAAAGTGTGGATGCTTTAGTCCTACTTAGAATGGGGAACAAAATAAACAGAGGAGGTAGAGGGAGGGAGGGACAAGATTATTCTTAAGCTTGCTTCTAGCTCTCCCCTAACCTGTAGCTCTTTTTTCCCACCTTTTTATTGGTTATTTTATTTATTTACTTTTCAAATGTTATCCCCCTTCCTGGATTCCCCTCTGCAACTCCTCTAGCCAATCCCTTCTCCCCCTGCTTCTGTGAGGGTGAGAGGAGGGGAGGAAAAAGGGGGGCAGGATCAGGTGTAGGAGGAGATGGTTGGGGAGAGGGTTAGGAAATGGAATGGAGATATGTAGCAGTTGGGGATGGGGAACTAGGGGTAGCCACTAGAAAGTCCTAGATGCCAGGAAAGCAAGAGGTTCCCAGTACCCAACAGGGAGGACATTAGCCAAAGTACCAAACAAAGGGGACATAGAACCTGTAGAGACCATATCCAGTGGATAGGCAAGCCCCTGGTTGAGTGATGGCCCCAACCAACCATCTCAAAAATATTAACCAGAATTGCTCCTGTCTAAAGAAAATGCACAGAAAAAGAGTGGAACAGAGACTGAAGGAAAGGCCATCCAGAGCCTCCCCCTCCTAAACATCCATTCCATATACAGACACCAAACCCAGACACTATTGCTGATGCCAAGAAGCCCTTTCTTACAGGAGCCTGATATAGCTGTCCCCTGAGAGGTTCTGTGAGAGCCTGACCAATACAGATGTGGATGCTCACAGCCAACCATCGGACTGATCATAGGGACCCTGAAGCAGGAGGAGTTAGGGGAAGGACTGAAGGAGCTGAAGGGATTTGCAAGTCCATAGGAAGGACAATATCAACCAACCAGACCCCCAGAGCTCCCAGGGACTAAACCACCAACCAAAAAGTACCCATGGAGGGACCCCTGGCTCCAGCTGCACATGTAGCAGAGGATTATCATATTTGGCCTCAATGGGAGTGGAGGCTCAATCACCCAGCATAGGGGAATGCTAAGGCAGTGAAGTGGGAATGAGTGGTGGGTGAGGGAGCACCCTCATAGAAGCAAGGGAGAAAGGATGGGCTTGGGGGTTTGCAGGGGGGGAAACCTGGAAGGGGAATAACATTTAAAATGTAAATAAATAAAATAACCAATAGAAAAGGTAGAAAAAGAAAAGAGCTACAGGTTATGAGAGCTAGACTCAGGCTTAGGAGTAATCTCGTCTTGTCTAGCCCTCCTTGATTTGCAAGCAATGAGGGTTAGAAATGATAGTAAGTTAGTTGGGCAAAGTATATGATGAAAAGAAGAAATTAATATAGAAATAGATGAAATATTAAAACAGATTTGATCTTATTAGGAATATCAATAGTTACAATAAATGTCCATATCAAAGGATTTGAATCATTAGTGGTAAGATTATTTTTAAATGACTCCTTCCTTATCTCCCTCTTTCCTCCTCTTCTATAGTTATCTCATTTTCTATCCCTTTTTGCGTGATGACTACCTGAGGCTTGTGTCCATAGTAACTCCAATTCTCAGACTTCTGAAGTAACTATAGTGAGCTCACGGAGGCCATTTAAATCAGAATAGCACAGACCCTTTCCATTGTACTCCACATTGTCAGCCACAGGAAAATCACACACACTGTCTTTTTTTTTTTAATTATTATTATAACCCTTATTTATTTATTTATTTATTTATTCATTTATTTTTATTGATTTTTTTAGTTTTGAGGGATTTTTATTATTATTATTATTATTATTATTATTATTATTATTATTATTATTTTCTTTACTTACATTTCAAATGTTATCCCGTTACACGATGGAGTACTACTCAGCTGTTAAAAACAATGAATTTATGAAATTCTTGGGCAAATGGATGTATCTGGAGGATATCATCCTTAGTGAGGTAACCCAATCACAAAAGAAGTCACTAGATNTGCACTCACTGATAANNNGATATTAGCCCAGAAANTTAGAATACCCAAGATACATNNTGCANAACACANGAAAACCAAGAAGGATGACCATCNTGTGGATACTTCATTCCTCCTTAGAATAAGGAACAAAATACCCATGAAAGGATATAGGTACAGAGACAAAATTTAGAGCTAAGATGAAAGGATGGACTATCCAGAGACTACCCTATCCGGGAATCCATCTCATCATCAGTCACACTGTCTTATACCTAGAGAAGAAAATGGGAAGAGGTGGCAGACCTCATCTAAAAATGTCACTTTCCCAAAAGAAATGCAATTAAAGATACCAGAGGCTTGTAAGAAACAATTGCTTATAAGAATAAATTGCCAGAAATTAATGATCACAAGAAAAAAGAGATACAGAAAGTTAGCCTTCCTTATAGCAGGTCCATGAATTCTGAATATCAACTTAGTAGCCATGTCTCTGTTCAACTGCACCATCCTTCTACCCACATTTTTCAAATGGTATGTTTCACTTTAGAGACAACACTGGCTTCAGGGTTGGTTACTCACCTGCTTTGCTCTGTATCCATGAGAAGGGAATAGTAACCAACATTTCTTAACTGAGTATCTTATATGTATGTCATGTGATACTGTCCCTGTGGCCCATGTTCTGGATCCACAAGAAATTTAGACCAAGACTAGCAAAACTTCAGAGAAAGTTAAGGGATCTGAACAAAGGATAGAGAATTATTTCAGAATCAGTAACAGTGGTTTGAAGGAGTACTGCTCATCAGAACCCAGGTACATCTCTAGCTACAGAAAGACCTACAGAATGGTAAAGGAAAGAAGTGCCTGCTAGCTTGTAATCTTGAACAGAGTGCAGCAGGTTGCATGCTCCATCCCTAAATTCTTCTTACTTTCCGGTTTCTTACTAATAATATCTGTCAGTCAACTAAACTGGGTATAAGAAGATAATAGGGCGTAGGTGATGAAGTCCATAGACGTCACCTACATGCATACCAATCAGAATGGAGAGAGGATGTCGATGAGGACAGATGGAGAACATCCAGAGTAACTTCTATACATATACTTTGAGTAGAATCATTTAGAATTTAGGTTCTGTCATATATATACTCCATATGACTAAGCAGAATATTTTATTTTTTTCTGGAAATTATTTTCTCCTTGTGGATAATGATGGTATTAATAACCTATATTTCAAGTTGTTTTTAGGCTTGGGGTGATAATGCATGTAGAAAATTCATCATAGAAACGGACATAGTGTCTGTTTAATAAACATTATTACTTGACTTGCTTGGGCATTTTGTCTGCAGATGGACAGGGCCATGTGATTTTAGGCTACTGCAGAGAAACACTTAAGGCTCATATGCTGGAGGATGAGGGAAGTCCTGACGAGAAGGAAAATCTACTTCATATAGCCCTGGCTTCACAGTTTATCTCACCCTTGTCACAAGCCTGTTTCCATCTTCTTGAGAGAAGTATTGTGAAAAATCTCTTTCGAAGAAAAATAATTAATTGTATTGACTAAGCAAAATGTACACTTTCCAACTGGAAGCCTTTTTACTTGGCTCATTTTAGAGTCCCCAAACTGCCTAAATGTTCTGAGGTTGGGTTACGGTGACAGAAAAATTACTGAACCCTTCATGTAATCCTGAAATGAAAACTGCTCTCCACGCCCATTTGATGTTTTCCATACTGTGGTGTCCTGCTTGATGCCCCTGTTTCCCTTTCGAGATGACACATCTAGTCTCCCTGCTTCTGAAAGTGTTGCTGGTTGCCAGCGTCTAGTGTCTTCCTCTTTGGAAACTGACGTCGGCTAAAGAGAGACACCTCATCTTTCAGTGGCTGACCATCTTTTATGAAAAACTGGCTTCCTTGCTTCTGTCTGAAACCTCTCTAAGGGTTCACAGAAGCTCCTTGTCCTCTCTTGGATGACCTACTTTGGTGGCTGCCTAGCAATTGGCTCTTCTCCCTCCCATATACTCTAGTAATATACTTCAACAGGTTTTTTTTTTTTTTTTTTTTTTTTTTAAATTTTCATCTTGTAGTCTATTCCAAGAGACATGCTCCTGGTAAATATTGGCCCCTAAAATCAGTATTCACAAACCTTCCTTTCAGTTAATATATTACTTTGAACAGTTGCCAAATATTTATTGATATAAGACATAATTTAATAGGACTTTGTGTAGAGGGTGATAAACTTTTTGCAGAGGCCATGACTGAAGCCTCTAGTACTAATGTGTATGATCAGATAGATTGGAGGCCGACATGTTTTCCTCTTCCCCATGTATGTCTGGCCCGTGCCACATTCTCTATCATAGATTGTCTCTGTCTCAGATAGAGGAGAACTACTCTTTACTTTCATTATGGTTGGGCTCCCACAAAAGAATATTCCTTGGGATCAATTCCACTTGGCATTTTTACCATGGAATCATACATCCTGATGAACTGGCCCATAGGCACTAAAGCTCCATCTGTACTCTTTCAGTGAATCTTTGAGTTTGTGTTTCATTGTATAGTGTCAATGTGTGCTTAGTGTTCCTAGAAATGTCCACTGGAGTAACTCACAAGATGGCAGTGCTGTTGCCTTATGGTTTGATGTAACTCTATTTAAAATTTGTTTTAATAGATTGGTGTTCAGTATATTGTATTATAAGTATATTCATTAAAACTTTTATATCAAGTGTCAGTGATGCTTTTAGAGACTACAGTTGTTGGAGGCACTGGGCAGCCTTTGTCCAGTTAAGGGACAAGGGAGAGTACTTCAGTTTTACCAGCTGATTGTAGCAGGTGTACCAGTAAGACAATTGCCCATGGTAAATTCTTTAGAGTACAAGCTATGGGCCTTCCTTTAATGGTTCTAACTACATTGTAATCCTGGCTTTTATAATAATCTTCCAGGCTTTCAGGGAAAGTTCATACACAAGTAACCAATGAAGCTTTATCCTGTGGTAAAAGTTATTAATTCTCTGGTGATTCCAGCAGGACACCTGTGGCCATATCAAGGTCCTATACCATCATCAAGTGTATCCTATTTTTAATTTTAAGCCTAACATCTGAAACCAAGTTAGGAGATGCTGTCAGGTGTGTTTATGTTTCTATAAAGTGTTATTTACAGTGTGTTTCTTTGGTGCTCAGGTCTCAAAAGTGGAAAGTTTCACTGGTTTGCCATAAGAATGCAATGAAGAACGGACTGAAATAATCTGCAAGAGGATGAGGCTAGTTCAGGGAGGCAGACAGGTGAGCTCTGCACAGTAGACTGAGGATGACGTGTCCAAGGGGAGGAAGAAAGGACTACATGCACATCTCAATTGTCATCCTCAACAAAAAGAAGAAATCCTGTGATATCTATAATGGTTTATCTCTCTGTCCAGTTATAAACATTGGCCTGTTATTTTCTTTAAAGTTTTGGTGAAATATAGATATGAATATTCATTTCTTAGAAAGAGTATATATGATAATTTTAATGTAGTATTTAATTTATTATTTGAGAATTTCATATATGCATACCATATTTTGAGTTTTGACCTTCACTCTCTCCTACAAATTTCTGATAACCCTTCTCAACATCCTTCTTCTTATTTCATGTCTTCGATTAAATTTTTAACAACCCACTGAGTTCAATACTCAATAATAGGTATGGCTATATTCTCTCGAGCACAGCCAATATGCCAGAGAACACAACCCTAAAGAAAACCAACTCTTCCTCCCTTAGCTGCTATTAACTGCCAGTACCTCCTTAACTAGGGATGGGGGAACCTGTGCCCATCTTTCACCCATGTTTGAATGTTGACTTTCTTGATCTTGTGTAGGTTTTATGCAGACAACTGCAGCTGTCATGAATTCACAAGTGCATTGGTCTTATCATGTCCAGAAGAGACTGTTTTTAGTCTGATCCTTTCCAATCTTTGGAATTCTATAGACGACTTGGATCAGTCAGGTATCTCTGTATTAACCAACCTCCACTGCATAAATGTGCTTCTCTGATGAGAACTGAAAGCTGCAGTAATCTCTGAGTATAAGAATATATGTATAGAAGGTAGTTCTAGAGAATGTCAGTTTAGGAAATAATAGCTGTAGGTTTACCTCTAGGATCTAAGAGCTTCCAAGTAATGGTTCTTGGATGGAATTACAGTAGTAGACATGAGTTTCTCTTCTTTTCTGGACATTAAATCTTATCAGAAATCAGTTGGTTACCCCTTACATTTATGTTACCATTACACCAATGGGCATATACTGATAGAATAGCCATTACTGTAGCTTGCTTGCTTCATAGCTGGATAAGACTATTGATCACCATTTTTCCCTAATAACCTGTACAGCACCTTCCAGTGTTATGAAGGCACACCAGTAGGATGAAGTTCCCTGGTTAATAGCAGGTTGATTTCTCCATGTCACATGACCAAAGTATGTGGTATCTTTAGAAACAGGGTTTTACCATCAAGTTCTGGTGGACAAAAAAAGAGAAATAAAATTTCATTCATTGCTGTAGGGGACTACTCTAAACTATCATTGTAGTTCCCTTCTACATGGCACTTTGCCCTAGCTGGGTCCTTTGCTACTTGACCAGGTTCTCATGGTCTGCTTCTTTCTGGGAATCTAGTCTACTGGGAAACTACAAATGTCTCTGTCTCCTAACAAGGTCTACATTGAAGTATGTGTACTGGATAGCTGGAGTTATCACAGAGAAAGGAGCTTCAGTTGGGGAAGTGCCTCCATGAGATCCAGCTGTAAGGCATTTTCTCAATTAGTGATCAAGTGGGGAGGGCCCCTTGTGGGTGGTGCCATCTCTGGGCTGGCGGTCTTGGGTTCTATAAGAGAGTGGACTGAGCAAGCCAGTGGAGGCAAGCCAGTAAAGAATATTCCTCCATGGCTTCTGCATCAGCTCCTGCTTTCTGACCTGCTTGAGTTCTGGTCCTGCATTCTTTGGTGATCAACAGCAGTATGGAAATGTAAGCCGAATAAACCCTTTCCTCCCCAACTTGCTTCTTGGTCATGATGTTGTGCAGGAATAGAAACCCTGACTAAGACAGTATGAAACCCAGAAGAAGGTGAATTTAACGTGAGGATTTTCTTGTAAGCTGAGATATGCAGTTGTTCAGGGTCCATACATTAGAGGAAATAGGCAAACACAGTTCACTGTAGAATGTGTTGGAGGAACAAGTTTAGAATATAGGGACACTATACCAGAAAGCAACGGGAGTCTCTAGTGAAAACTGTGTTTGGACGGCACAGCTATGACTTTTCCAAGATCACTGAATAGCTACTCCTTTATACTACTCAGTGGTGTTCCATTTTTTGTGGGGATTCCAACAAATCAAAGGGAGATGTCCCAAACATGGCACTGGGCTTTTTATATGGCAACTGTGGCTTTTGGGAAGAACATTATTCTCCAAGTAGAGTATTAGAGTATCTTTTATCAAACCTCTCTCTCTCTCTCTCTCTCTCTCTCTCTCTCTCTCTCTCTCTCTCTCTCTCTCTCTCTTTCTCTCTCTGCATGTGTGTGTGTAATTTCATAAACTACTTGGTTTCAATGTGGCTTTTTTGTACCAGCTTTAATGTTATGTAAATTTATATCTAATAGGGATCAGATTAGAGATAAGTCTTTTTTAAAAGAATCTTGAATGCAGCCAACTTCCAAGTTTATAGGACCCAAGTCAACTTCAACAGTCCCCATAGGTCTCAGAGAAATGCTTTGATACCCCTGGAAGGTTTGACGAGTCAATTCAAATGTACATACTGTGACTAATATGGCCTATTAGACCAGGGCACAGATGGATATTTCAATCAGAAGGAAAGACACATTCCCATTTAGCATAGGAAACTCACAGGGGAACTATATTGTGGCTGAAAAACTTAAGTGTTCATCTAGAAACTGAACATGGTACAATTTGCATAAAATGACTAGGAAATCCATCATAGGCAAACCTAAAATCAAACGGAAGTTTCAGCTATAAAACTCCCAGGAGTCATATTCAAGGAGTCTGTGGTCATGGATGATCAAGGGAGACAGAGAAGTGTGTGGTCTGCCAGGAGACTAGATTCCCAGGCAGAAGCAGACCATGAGGACCTGGCCCAGCTGCAGGTGCTAATAGCAGAAGATCCTGTTGAAGTGCCATGTCAAAGGGTTTGATAGTTTATAGTGTAAGAAGCAAGTAAGCATTAACAAGAAGAGGCTACTGGGATACAAGGAAGAAGACTGACAAGGGCCACGTTTGAGTGTGGAACCCAGAAGAAGCTGAATTTAAGGTGAGGTATTTCTTGGAAGTGAGAAATGCAGTTGTTCATGATCCGTACTACAGAGGAGACAGTCAAAAGCAGCTCATTGTATATGTTGGGGGAATAAGTTTAGAATCTAGGGACACTATACCGTAAAGTTACGGGAGCTTCTAGTAAAAACTACCTTTAGATGGAACAGCTATGACTTTTTCTAAGATCACTGGATAGCTACGCCTTATATCTTCAAGCACTCCTTGGTCACGGTTTCTGTAGATATAGTTTCTATTGATGGCAGGCAAGATGTCCTAGAGACCAGCCAATTCCATCTAAATGATTTACCTAATGATTCGCAAGTCACCAGCTCAGTAATAGAAGTGGGTATAATCTGATTTTCATGACATCTTTCACTTTTCAAACTTTTCCATTGGTCCTTGGGATGCTCAGCGACTCATTTAGTTTGCATCTGTCTTCATTATTCTCGAAAGTGGTGAATCACTCTGCTCCATTGGCTGCAGACTCCCTTTTAAAGTCAGATCAATATATTTAATGGGTTTTCAGAATGGGTGCTTATGATCAATGTGCATTATTTATCACAGAATCATGCATGCATATTTTTTCTGTTAGAATACTTTTAAGAGGCAACCCACTCTTGGTATGCATATGGATAATATGCATAATCAGGAAATTAATAATTAATAAATAAAATATTAAATTGTCCAGAAAATTAAGAAAAAAACATTTTTTCTTATTACTTTCTATATTCACTGACTGTTTTACATCGTGATGATTTCAAACAGACAAGTATTAAGATAAATAAAGGCATGGACTACACTTCTGTGGAATTGTTTAATAATATATAATGATTATCATCAGGACTGTAGATTTATTCTTAGCATAATCAAAGGAATAAAAAGCAAAATTGAAAGGAACAGAAGAAAACCTAGAATGAGTGGCATCACACACTAGTTTTTGTTCATGAGCTTCCTGGCTGTCAAATAAAAACAAAAACAAAAGCAAAAACAAAACCAGAAAAGGAGCAGTCATCTCTCTCTCTGTGATGAGAACATGTAGACAGACTTTTCATTGTACTAAAATCAGAATTGCATACTATAGCAGTTAAAATTTGTGCTTTGGACTCAGCAGTAGAGTGGTTTTAAATTCCAGCTTTCTCTCTTACAAGAGTAGCTTCCTGAGTTGATGAGTTTAACTCTTGGACCCTTAGTATCTTCATCAGAAAATGGGAAGAGCAATACCTATTCCTGTGGCAGCTAAGAGGTTTAAATGATAAAATGCATATAAAATACCTAGATCCCTGACACATGGTAACTGCTCAATAGCTGTCAGATGCAATGTCAACAACACAGAGAGATCATCTAGACAAGAAAAATTTCTTGTACCTGAGATTGCAATTACAAGACTGTAAATGTAGCATTTGTTTTAAAACGATAAAAGGATACACTTATAATGTGTAATTTTCTTCCTAGAATATTTGTTAAGGTAAACAAGAAATGTGTTGTCAAGGATCATTATAATGAACTCTTCTGATTTATTTGGTACTCTTGGTTCAACAATGAGAAGAACAAAACATTTGATGTAGCTGATCTTTTGTCAAGTTGTTGCATTTTGAGACTGATGTTTGGGCTTAGACTTAATAAAGTGGTGTTTCTAGTTGAATCATTTAAAATTATGGGGCTAGAGAGATGGAAGAGTGCTTGCTGTTCTTGAAGAGTACCTGGTTTTGATTTCCAGCACCCACTCATACAGTGGCTCAAATTGCTCATGACTTTAGTTCCAGAGGATCTGATGTCACTTTACCACTGTGGGTACCAGATGTTCATGTGATGCATATATATTCACCCAGGCAAAACACATACACATAAAAATGTTTATCAGTGGAAAACTGAAAGTTGGAGTCATGGTTCATTCTTTCAAAACTGTAAGCCTTCCTTCCCCTCCTTCCTCTGTGTGGACTGGTGTCTTCTGTGATGTGCTCATTGTACATAAAACTACTCTGATGTTTCTGAGGCTAACCTATCATTATCTCTGCCTTTTGGAGTCATTGCTAATTCATGAAATATCCAAGAAAGCTACTTCTAGGTTCTTTTCCTTACGTGGTTCTGCCAGTAGAAGCAAATTGCCATGAGTGACATCTCATGCAAGTCTTGGAAGGGAGAAGGCTAGAATGTATACTTCTGTGTCAGATGCAGCCAAAAAAGAATGTCAAAGATGAGGGTTGAAGCAGCATTGGTCTCTTGAGTGTTTAAGCTGAATGGCCCTTATTACTGACCCTCAGTAGCTTTTCAGTGACTGGATAAGCATCTTGGCCCTTTATATAAACTAACTTATAGAAGGAGAGTGTTCTCAGTTTCTCTGCCAAACATCCAAGGAGTCACTCATGTGCTCAATTACTAAAAACATGTCATGTGCCTTATTTATGTACAACAAAGTGATTTCATTCAAGCCCCTCAGCAACCCTATTAATGCTGTCATGTGATGAATGAGGGAATGGAATCTCAGGCAGTAACAACCTGATTTGGGTCCCAGCTGCATCTTTCTCTACATGTTACTATAGCACTATTACTCTAGATGTCACTGAGCTAAGAAAATTTAGAGAGTTCAATATGTTGAGGAAAAAGACAGTTTCTGAGAGATTTGTGATGGAATAGTGTTGACATGAGTTTGGGTTGCAGCAGGTGAAGGGCAGGCTGGTGGCAGCAGATTTTAGATATCAAGTAAATTATTTCCTTGACAATTTCAGAACAAATGTAAATGTTTTCTTTGTTTTGGACTTGTGTGTGTGTGTGTGTGTGTGTGTGTGTGTGTGTGTGTGTGTGTGTGTGATGATCACAAAGAAAAACGGATGAGTGGCAAGACTTGGAAACTGGAAAATGAAGAATGGATTGGTGAGCATATATTATCAATTGTAGACAACTGGGACTCAGTACCACTATGGACCCTCTGTGGGATTATGGAGAACACATCCCTGAAAACATTTATCCATTAGTCCCTACACATCATTGATGGGGACTATTGCTGCTGGCTTTAACCCTCAGCCCTCTATCTTATATTAGGTTAAAAAGCTGGGCGTGATCTAAAGTCAGGGTGAGTAAGTTTTGCAGTTATTGACAAGAATCCATATAGGTACATGTGGGGATTTTGTTCTGGTAGACTCTGAGGAGTGGGAGATGAACTTGGTATGAATAGTTTATAATGTAGGCTGCACATTTTAAGAATTTAAAAGGGAATAAAAGAGAAAGCAAGACAGAAAGTACAATACCAAATGCAACTACAGAGCTCATAGTTCATCATCTACTCTGAGTATGAAGAGGTGCACAACCAAACACCTTTCAAAATAATGGCTGGTGCCATCTTGGGATATCTGAGTGGATTCAGAGTACAAGAAGAGCTCAGATATCATCCTTGACATTTAAGCACTTGTAACTGTCTCTTAGGAATGATTCTGGGCAATTTTATAGAACTAAGGTGCTTATAGTCCCCCTCTGCTGCTTTGCATGTTTTTGGCCTCTATAGATTCATGTTTCAATATTTGGTCATGGGAAGTGGCACTATTAGAAAGTGTGGCCTTATCAGATGAGATGTGGCATTCTTAGAGGAGGTGTATATAAGTCTTCTTAGAGGAAGAGGCAGGTGTTTGAGGTCTCAAATGCTCAAGTCACTCCTACTGTGAAACACAGACAGCCTCCTCCTGGCTGCCTTCAGACCAAGATGTAGAACTCTCAGCTTCTTCACCAGCACCAAGTTTGCTTACATGATGGATGTCATGTTTCATCCCGAAATGATAATGGACTAATCTTATGAAACTGTAAGCCAGTGCCAACTAAATGTTTTGTTTTATAAGAGTTGCCTTGATCATGGTGTCTTTTCCCAGCAATGGAAACCCTAAGACACCCCTCTTAGCAAGTACATGTAGAGTAGACTATTGTGCATGGCATGGTTTATTCAAGTCACTATTGGACCACCAAGCCATGGTGTGAACGGGTATGCCCAAAACAAGAAGGATGATCAGATATTCTCTTGAGGATTTGAATTTGGGACTTGGGCCACTTTGTTAATCTAAATCAGATTCTGTACTGAAACTAAAGCAGAAGGAAAATCCTTCACAGTCTGCACACATTCAATGTTTCATGTTTAGTTAGCCTCAATGGCCAGTTGATGCATACAGCATAAAAGCCCAACACACAAAAGGGATGTTGACTTATTTCCATTTAAACGGTTGATTACTGTAGTACATTGTTTCTTTCATCGTGAAGTATACAGCACTCTCAGAATGGTGAGTGGAATAAAGGTAGAACAATTTTATATATATATATATATATATATATATATATATATATATATATATATATATATTTGGTTCTTCTTTCTTCACCTGATGATCAAATTCCATTGGAGCACTCTTTGAACTCAGAAATTGTGTTACCCACCAAGTGCTGTTTTTACCCTTCATATGTCTTAAGGCTTGGTCTTTCATGCACATTCCCATAGGGGGATATTTATTTCCTGAGTTTTCTAGAGCAGTGTTAATTTCAACTATTCTTTTTTTGTTGTTTCCATATACTATCAATGTCCCAGAAATGCCAATATTTTGGCATTTAAGCTACATCTCTCAGACAGCTTAATTCCCAGAAGTGGAAAAAAAATCCTTTGTTAGACTGTGTCCTGATTTTTGGTGTGGAAAATAAGGTCATCATATCCTCATTCCACTATTCTTTTAGGAGTTGAAATCAGAAAGTTAGCACTATTTCTCCTTGAGCAAGTATGGCATATTCAGCTTTCATCACTGCCAAACTGCACTACATGGAACATGCCAGGGTTCATTTGGATCTGTCCTTGTGAGACTTATTTTGGGGTATCAGCATACCTTATCTGGTCTTCATCAATGCAGAAGATAGAATATGGGCACCAATTTCATGGATGCCAGTGAAATCCTGTACCTTAGTGAGAGAATTGAATAGAGAATGTGAATTACAAGTCCTATGTCATTCTAAGAATAGATTAATATAATTAGATATGTTTGGTTCTGAGAGACAGCCACTTGCTCTTATTAAACAAACAGAAATAGATATATTTAGATATGATATGTGTAGTCCCATGTCACCAATGGAAATATTTTGTTCTAATTGACTTTCTCCCTCTGAATATACTTTGTATCTCATAGGAGTTGGCCTAATTTATGGTTCTCTTGCATGCCTAGCTTGGTGTTGGCTTATTTTTGGTAATGGTCACTGCAGGCAGACACAAGATATGCTTATCAGTGTGCTTGTTGAAGATTAGGACTCTCAGCAGTATTCTGGGTGAGTATAAATGTTACTGGATGGTATATAGTAGATTTGGATGGTATATAGTAGATCTGGATGGTATATAGTAGATCTGGATGGTATATAGTAGATCTGGATGGTATATAGTAGATCTGGATGGTATATAGTAGATTTTTGGATACTATTGTTTTGCATTGAAGAGATGCTGACAGATGATTAAAAACATTTATGCTCTCAACCATTGGATACCATAGTGATTTTCTTTTTAAATGCCTATGCTAATAATCAAAATGAATCTTTGTTTATTTGTGAACTAAAATTGGCAATTTAAAATAACAGTAAGCAAATTAATTCATTAATTAGGACCGTTATACTTCCATAGAAATTTCAAGCAATTATTTACTTGTTCCCTTTCTTACTAATTAGTGATTGCTTAGTTACAGATATATGTATGCGAATGTAATATATATATATTAAATATATATATATATATATATATATAATATATATATATATATATATTAAAATGGGGATTGTACTCCTGGTTCTATTTAAATGGTAAGAGAATTTTGAAGTGAGAAATCCTCTTCCTAGTCAATAGGGAGAATAAGCACAACAATAATGAGGATTGATGGCTAGAAAATTAACAGCTATTTTATTGATAGGTAATTATGCGTCAGACATCAGTATGAACATTTCACATGTAATACATAATTAGTTCTTGCATAACCCATGTTTCAGATGAGAAAATGTGGCACATAAAAGTTAATTAGCCCATCCAAGGTTACATATAGAAGTGGAAATAGGAAGAGCAGAGCCCGAGATGCTGTGAAATGTTCCAAATCTAGGAGACTCATTTGTATTGCAATTCTAGGAAAGGAAACCAGAAGTTTGGAAATAGAAAGTTTTGATTTGCTGGGCAGTGGCGGCACATGCCTTTAGTCCCAGCACTTGGGAGGCAGAGGCTGGTTGATTTCTGAGTTCAAGGCCAGGCTGGTTTACAGAGTGAGTTCCAGGACAGCCAGGGCTACACAGAGAAACTCTCAAAAAAAAAAAAACATTTTTTTTTTATTTTAAAAGCAATACTTAACATAAAATGTAAAATTATGCACATTGTCCAAATTTCAAGATTGTAGCCTATGTGGTTTGGAGATTTTGGGATATGTTCTGATCACCAAAGGGTTAATGGGAGGAAAAAGAACAAGTCCCCGCACCTAGGCAGGAATCCTCCATCCCAACTGGAATGTAGCTAGACATCAAGAGACAATATTTGATTTGTTGTGTATTTCCTTTCTGTCTGCAAAATTGCTGTCTTTCCTTGTTTAGCCCCTTGTCTCAGATACTCAGGTTGGAGCTTAGCTTACTTTGACATCTGAGGTAGCTTTTCTCACGGGTAGAATTTCCTTCAGCAGGTAGCTTCAGGATTTATGTGAGTCACTTCCTGACTAGAGCTGCCAAATCATTTTCAAAGCTTCTGTCTTAGCCTTACCTCAACTATGTCTTGGAACATTAGCTATATGTGATATGAATGGATACTTGGTTCATGAAAAGTGTCTCTTGATCAAATAAATTTGGAGAAGTGGGATTTTACAAAATGAAATTAGTTTCATGACATGGTACCCAAGGTTCTAAAGTACATTATAAATGTCCACATTGGGCACAAAGTAGGTAGTATTTCTCAAACTTTTTGATGGCTTTAAATTTTTTCCTAGTAATGCTTATAAGACTTCATGGCTCACAAGTCAAACGTACTTGAGAGTGTCTTTCTTTTTACATTATGAAAATTATGGTGGGTACATGTTTATAGAAAGGAATACCTAAATATGCATGTGTGTCCAAAGGAGGTTACTCAAAGGACATGCAAGGTAGTGTGGTTCCACAAAGAGACAGAATTCCTAAAAATTAGTGATTTAGTCTAGTTATATCTCTGACTAGTTGTATAAGAATGGCCAGAAATACAAATATTGTGCATCTTAATTTTTCTATGAGATTTGAGTGCCAGTAACAGTGGGACAGGAGATGGAAATGGTCAGGCAAATGTACTTCGTGGTTTGACAGAGAAATATGGTACATGAAATGGCTAATAATCATCATGAAGTACAATTGTCCATTCAGTTATTGTCCATACATTCAACAAGTGTTCCCTTTTGAATTTATTATGTGTTGAGTACAGGAGGCCAACTAAGGCACATTTCTCTGTCCTTCTGAATCTTCTAATTTGGAGATGAGAATGGATAATCAGTATGGAACAACCATCTGTGAAAGTGAAAATAAATAAGAGAGTGAAGTGATGAATAATCAAATTAATGTGAGTTTCTAAGTGATAAGGATGTGCTTTTCAAAGGCCTGGGTGGGCGGAGGTATGCATCCTGTTGGGCTCTTGGATAGAACAAGATGATTTATTTCTCCTTCTCTGACATAAGTAGCCTTTCTTTTATGAGCCTTCATGTCATAGCCTTAAATAATCCATAGAATAGAAGAGGGTGATTGTAGTAGGGTCAATGTTTCACTGGTGAGTCATAAAATAAAAATGAAAATGACTTTAGTACATTTCTGAGAACTTCCTGCTGAGATGTATCTTGAAACGCTTCCAACTGTGGCAAATGTCCCGATATTCTCTTACTACTCTTCTTAGGTAGAGCAGAGGAGAATTCCCAGCTAGGGTGCTAAGAAACTTGTACTGACTCTCTGCTACTAACTGCATGCACATATGGGCCATTAACTCTGCCTTTCTCAGCTTAGCTTCCCATCATTTTGAGAAATGAAGGAATGGGATATCTTGTCTTCAAAGTTTTCCAACTCTTAAATGTCCCATTCAGGTCCCTAAGGCCTGAATGGTCTTATTCATTCTTGTCTTTGAAATCCTAGTTCTGACACTGGTGCTGTGTCCCACTTCTCTGAGCTGTCACTTGTCATTTAGCTCATTGTAGTAAGTTTATAAACTTCAGTGAATCAGCCTCATTGAGGCTTCTATATCACAGGCATAGAAACATAAAGAAGTCATCCTCCATGCCAGCCGTTTGATGTCTGTGAAAGGCTAATTTAATACTGGGACATTTAGGTAACTTCAGCTGAAAGTACCTGCTTACTCACTGCCATGGGTCAGGCAGCTCAAGTTAATATCTGCACTAATTGAACACATTAATCAGAGAAAATGATGATTCGTAATGTGTATGTGTGTACTTAAAAAATGGGGATACTGAAAAACCAACGCAAGACAAATTGAGCTGTAAAAATTTTGTAAGTGGAGATTTCTGCTTCGGAAAATGAGTAAAAAAATATATTGAGGAGCCTTGAAGATCCCTAGCTGAGCTTCTCATTTTTCCCTGGCTGGGCTGCTTTTCTTTACAGGTGTGGTTAGCTACCATAAATAAAATAGTCTTTACAGGAAAGGCTTGGAAAGCCTAGGGAGGAATGGGGGAACTGTTGAATATAGCTAGTCAAAATAAAAGGATGAAGCTTTAGAAAGAAATCTCCACTTACAAAATTCTTAAAGCTCAATGTGTGTGTGTGTGTGTGTGTGTGTGTGTGTGTGTGTGTATGTGTGTGTTGCTGGTACACATATTACTTAGATGGCTGTACACTACTAGCTGGTCTAGGACTCTTCCTGCCCAGTTTCCTGCCTTTTTGTTTAATTAGAAAGATGTCCTGGAGATGCACATGCCTTGCCCAGATCCCCCTTCCACTGATGACTTATTGCCCCCAAATTTGAAATGCTTCATCTAAAGTCAATCCTTTCACTCAGGGTGATTCTTATCTAAGGATGGTTGATGGCAGTGTATAATGTCCTAGCCTTGAGCACCAACATGGGGCATCTCTGAAATGGTTCCTGATTGTACTGTGTGGGGTATTAGACAGAAGGCATTGCAGCATGACTCCCTCCTCTGTTCAATCATTAGTTGATCCTGTAGACACTCATTAACAAATAACAAGCCAAAATGCAACTTCATGTTGTTTCCTGGGAGACCATGACTTGCATCAGAAAGTACTGTATATATGCAATGAACATCAGATAGTGTTATTCTCCTTCTTAAAATAGCCCTGAAGTGAAGCGCAAATTTCTTATCAGGGCTTAAAGATTCTTTGTCAATTGGGCTCTGCACACTAATGTAGCTTTTTCCTTTTATTGTTTCTAAAGTTAAAGACAAACCTCCAGTTCATGGTCTTTAGAAAGCTCCAAGCATTTTCATGCTCTAATTTGTTTTAATGCCATTTTATTTTGGTCTATCTCATGTCTTCTTCTCATTATTTACTCAGTTCTGTTTCCATCAAGATGCATGCATTATGCCTTAATAGTGGTAGTCACATATCTTAAGTCCTCTTCTTGTGCCAGAGGCAGTCTAAGTCCCTGGTGTGTTGTACATGTTGTCGTTCTTAGTCTCCAGACATTTGTGCGGCAGATACTATTGTTATTATCATGTTGTGATGAGAAAATAGTAGTGCAGAGAGTTTGAGAAACTTTGATCAAAGTCATAAAATTGGTAAACAGTGGTGCCAAGTCTGCTATGGGCATAGTTTGTACCCTGCTTGTTATGCCTTCTAGGAATTCTTTGACGGAAAGGACTCTGTTTTTGTTTTCCTTTTTGAAAACCAAAGGGACTGAAGACATCTAGTGTGACAAAATGAAAATATCCCTTCTCTCCAAACCCTATCTCCTGCCACATTTTATTTATCAGTATGGCACTCACCATTGTGTGATGTACATAAATCATCATCTCCAGATCTCTTTTTTCTACAAGAAACATCCATAAGTTTTAAATTTTTTCTAATTTCAGCCATTTCAAGAAATCTTTATATTTCCACTTTCAGCCTTACAGACTGATTAAGATTTTGTTTGAAAAAAATACAGTGTGCTTTTTGGGTATATGTAATACACTGGGAAATAATTGCCACTGAAGAAAATTAACATGTCTCTCACATGGCGTAATTTAGTTTTATGATGTAGTGTGTGTGTGTGTGTGTGTGTGTGTGTGTGTGTGTGTAAGTACATTGAATTCAAGAATATGTACTCAGGATACTAGAGATCCTTAGAGACTTAAGCTTGGTCTCCGGTTTTCTGTATTGCAAATATAGCTAGAGCTGAATGTCTGGATGACTTTCCAGTTGGTCTCCCAGGAGGCAGCAAACAGCTCTGAGCCCTTGTTAGTCCAAAGGTTTGAATACACTGGAGGCAAAATAATTAGGGATCTTCAGGAGAGCACAGAGAAGAGTAATTGAGAGAAACCAAGTGAAAAATAATGGGGAAGCAAGGGATACGAAGGACCATAACTCACAAGATGTTGGCTGTTCCTTATTTAGATGGTAAAAGACCCAAGCTTTTAACTAGAAAGCCCAAGGTACATTGTAGCTAAGGAAAATTTCATTCAAACGTTTATCGGTATGTCTCAACTGAGTAGTCTATTCAAGAGAAGGCTCAGAAAGTGTCATATGACTCTCCAGAGGGACGTCTCCCCAGGTGAACAAAGACCAGTATGGTCTGTGGTGGTTAAGAAAACACCTTTCTAATCTCTGCTGGTTCTAATTCTGACAGGCTGGGTTTTTGAAAGTAGAACATATACCATGATGATGGAACTTGTGTCCTACTATGCCAGCACAGAGAGGTCAGCAGTTAAAAGCCTGAAATAAAATGGAGCCAGATAGATTCTTGCAGCCTGATTAGGCGGTTGGGGGCCAGTGGTTCTTGGAGGGGCGGTTCTCAGGCTGCTGAGTGTTCAGCCTCTCTTTGGTTTGTCAAGAGAGGCATGCATCTCAGGGAGTCCAAAAGAAAGCTCATGCTCATTTCTTCAGCTTGAAGATGAAGGTGAGCAGAAAGGAGGTGTAGTTTGACAGGAGCACAGAACTGCTTTTGCAGACTTTGAGATTTTCCCACTTAGTACAACCGCACCAAGCAAACCCATGTGAGATAATGAAAATGAATTTAAAACAACCCACACAATGACTTCCTGTGGGTAAGGCACTACCCAGAGTCATGGTACTTCTGTAAACTCGACAGTGTTCTGTTCTCTCTTTCCTGCAGAGTTATGCCATGGGTATTGACTAACCATCCCAGTTGGCCTGAGGACAGGCCTGGGATGCGGGACTGTTCGTGCTAAAGAGAAGTTTCAGCCAACTTCAATGGCTGCTCACACTGGTATGTTGTTATATCCTATGCCGAATGCTTTGCCTGACTGATCCTGTGTGTCTGCCCCATCACTTCTGAGGAAGACTCAATTTGTTTTCAGATCTGTTTTATTGATGAGGCTAGTTAGGAAGAAAACAGGTTAGCAGACTTATCCAAGCAATCATTGTCAGTTCTCTTTGGGCTGTGAGAGTCCAAGATAACCTAAATTATTTTTTTTTTGGTGTGTGTTTTGTCTTGTGCTGAGTTGATTAGATAAGCTATATTATGTAATGATGTAAAAACAAAACCAAGTGCTCTATTTTCCTTGTACAGAAGTAAAGTAATTTCCCAAAGTCATGTGTTTAATGAGCTGAGCCAGGAATCCTGCTCTGATTAATTCCCAAGTCCATGTTCTTTGCTGTCATGCAGGTAGGACTGGCTTGGAGAAGAAACTCCCCACTTAAGGCCCTTCTGGCTCTTTGGGAAGTTTCCATCCTTACTTCCGACTGCCTTAGAACCCACTACCCTAACTGAAGTCTCCGGCATGTAGAATGTTGAGTGATCTTTTACTAGCTTCTCAATTGGACAAAACATTTCGTTTACAGTGGGCAATTTTCTCTTTAGCTTCACAATGCCAGATGTGAAATTTTTTACTTTGATTATATTAATGAATACCCAGCAGATGACGCTAATAAAGTTTTATTTTTCATGAGTATGAAGGAGCAGTAGGCATCCGGGAGCCCTGTGGTGTCCTCTGAAGTTCAGAGTCTTATCAGCTGACAACCCTGTTTGTCAAACATCTTTCCAGTTCTGATTTCTGTTCTAAGAAGCAAGTGCAACAGGAGGGTCAGCCAGGTGATTCCACTCGTGGGAGAGGGTTAAGATGACTTTGAGCAAGTTAGACAACAAGATCCCTCTAAGGCATCCAGCTCTTCTTGGAATGTCTCAATTGATGGGGCTTGTGTTCAATGTAGATGAAATCACTACTTGCTGTTTCTCCCCAATAAGAGGGTCAGAAATCCTTCAATTATTCTCTCCTGTGAGTAGTACAGATTCACGGCATGAATTTAAAGTGAGGCTCTGGGATCAAACAGCCTGGGTTGCAATGCCAGCTCTACTTTTTATTCAGCTCTGTGAACTTGAACAATTAAGTTGACCTTCTAAGTGTATGTACTTTTTCCTATAGAGTCATCATTGTACCTACCTATTAAGATTGTGGTGAGGATTAGATAATATAGGACACCCAGATTGCTGGCTAGGTGAGTGCTGGACACCTGATTATAGTCAGGATTCTACCCTGGCAGCCAGAGGAAGCTGGAGCACACATGCATCAACTGATTCAGAGGTTGCCAGAACGATCTCAGAACGTCATGCACAAACGCTGATAGTGGCTTAAGAGCAGAATTGCTCCCCTGTCTCTTGAAAAATCCTCATATGGGCTTTTAAATCCTTCCACCTGGGTGAGCTAATTCACCCAGAGTAATAGCTGTACTAAAATTCAACGAATTTGGAGCTCTAGGTTACATCTGCAAATCTCCTTCATCCCACCACCTAGATTTACATTTGACTGTGGAACTGGCACTCCACCTGGACCAAAGCATCATCTCAAAGGCCCTCTTCACCTGCTGGCTGAATCGTATGCATTATTTTTCCTTAGCTGTGATGGCAAATAGACACAGTCCTGGTGACTTCAAACAATGGGTGTTTATGCTTCTCATGCTTTTGGAATCCCCAATTTGAAGTGTGAATCAATAGGCTGAAGCAACATGTCAGGAAATCTGTGCTTTCCCTGAGGTGCCAGGATAGCGGCTGCTTTTTGCAAGGTTTTTGTTCTGGTCTCACCAGGCCATTCTGTCTCCATGGCCACACTGCTTTCTTTGGTAGGTATGCGGAATCTTTCTGCCTTTCTCTTCCTAGGACATATGTTCCATTTAGTGTCTCTCTGACAACACAGGACAATCTCGTATCTTACATCTCTCACTTAACTCCATCACATGTTTTGGCATGGGTGGCAACATTTACATTTTTCAAGTTTTGGGATCCCCACAATGTCTTTGGTGGCCATTGTTGGAACTCAGTATTCTGTCCTTATTGAACTTGGAGGTTTCCTTTATATCATGAACTTTGCTGTGCTGTGGGGGTGGGGGGGGGTTATGAGGAAGCAGTTGACACATGGAAACAAATTGAGCCTCTAGAAGCATGGGCAGCCTGGGACTAGAGTCAGAACCCCTGTCAATGGTTATCAGTAACATAGTGCAAGGCTTCAGAGACAGGAAGGGTTCATGGAGGAGGGAACCCTTAAAGGATAGGAATGCTAAATCAGTCAATCACAGTGCTGCCTGCATCCATCTCCGGAAAGGCTAAGGCCCAGAAGAGAGTATTGGGCCCAAGTTCCAGAATCCTATCAATAGCTGCAGAGTATGATATGAGCGTTCTTAGATCTCAGTAGACACACTTTAGAACCGCTGTTTAGACATATAAAGATAATGATAGAGTCATGTCTGTAATCTCAGTGTTTAAGGCAGCTGAGACATGGAGGCAGTGGGTTTAAAGCTATCCTGGGCTATCTAATAAGCTCCAGGTCAGCTGGGGCTGCACAGTGAGAACCTGTGACAAATGTAAACCAACAGACCTACAAAAAGATGACAATGACATTGGAGGAGATTGTTTTCACTTGTCAACTTAGACCCTGATGTAGATGTCAGAGTCTTAGAAAGACAATAAATGTTTGCTCCGTTTGACAGTTTCCTTTAGTTTATTTATCATCCCTTTTGAGCAGACTATCAGCTGTAACTCTGCTAGCAAAAGGCTGATGAAGCATAGACACTGTTGTAGCATCTATTGTTCAGAGCACTTAGAAAAGTCCTTAGAGTATAGTAAGTGTTCAGTAAACACTTTCTCAGTGAAAGACTGAATAAATTCTGCTCTCACACAGCTTAAATTTCTTAGTTCATTTGACTTTGTTTGTTCAACCCTAAACCAGTGACTTTGTCCTGACAGTTATTTAAACAGAATCAAATCAGTCAAGTTTAACAGTTTCCTTCCATTCTCATAAAGATATTCCAGTCTACCTAGCCTATTTAGAGCTAAAGAGAATTTGGAGAGTCTTTAAGCAGTGGAGAAATGCCCATAAAATAATTAGGGTGGTTTAAACTCATTTAATTCTTAATATTTCCACTTCTGAATAAATATTTCATGGATTGCTCTTCTGGGAGGCCAAGAGCCAGGAAATTTCAGCAATAATATGTGTATGAAATTTCTCTTTTCCCCATAGTAGCACATTTTGAAAGATATCTCAACAGGTTATGACAAGTAGAACAGGAAAATATTATTTTAATTTCCCTGGGTCAATTATTAGAATTACTGAAAAACATACTTAAATCATACTTTATCAGTGTGATCCAGAGAAGGGAGGTGGATGAGAAAAAAAAAATCTGGACCGGTGTATCATAATTAAGTTTGTGCCCAAAATGCCAAAACAAATCAAATGCGCTGGGCACATCTGCCTCCTGACTACTGGATGGGGTAAATGTGTTTAAATGACTTGCTGCGATGAGGCAGGTGGTCAGACTGAAGGACAATTTCAAGCCATGTGTATCTCAGGAATGACATTCCTACTTAGCAGTTTGGAAAGAGATGCTTTAAAAGAAGCAGTTATGAAAACTACAAACATGTCGGAGGAGTTTCATAGAACCAGGCACTCACTTGGGTCATTGATTTTGATAATATACCACAGGGCACTGTCTTTATCCCTCTCCTACTAAGCAAGGCTGGGGACAGTAGGTAAAACTGGGGTTGGGATCATGGCACCACCAGGGCCACTGTGTGATAGACTGACTGACTCAACAGTTTCCCTGGGGCTCTGAAATTTGATCACAGATTCCCTTGCACCCCAGAAATCCTTTGTGTTCTCAACACACTAGGCAGCTGATTACCCCAGGAACAGTCTGAGTCTCTGATGGAATAATGACACTCCCACTACTAAAGTCATCAAGGGAGACTGTGGCTGGTGAAAAAGTGCTTTCTGTGGGAGAGCTGGATCAGGTAATAAGGCCAGTTGGCTACAGGCCTACCATTCCTTAAACAAGCAGATGGCCTTATGTGGCAAAATGACTATATTCACATAATACAGCATTTCTGTATGTAACATTCTTTTAACTTTAAAGCAGAAATGAGTGACTTTATAAATTCTTATCACAAAGTTGCATTACAGTTTTTTTAAGACCTATTTGCCAACTCATTTCTCTTCCAAACACATAGTATTTGTTGTATAAGTGTCCAGGGTTTGGAAACTAGTTCAGTTGGTAAATTCTTGCCATGCAAGCATGAGGACCTGGGATTGATCCGTGATGTCCACCTTAAAAGCAAGAAATGGTACAAGCTTGTAATTCCAGTTTTAGGAAGTTGGACACAGAAGGCTTCCCGAAGCTCAATGGCCAGCCAGCCTAGTATATCAGTGAGGCCCCAGTGCAATGAGAATCGTTGTCTCAAAAGATAAGGTATACAGCTCCACAGGAATCACTCTGGAGGCTGACTTCTGGCCTTTATGTGTGAAAACACACATGTGTATACATACAAATACATGGGTATCCTCACACATGTGAACACACACACATACATCTGTATATATCCACACAAAAAAATAAATTAGTTTACCTCCTTAAAAATTTTAATAACTGTCTTGATCCTATAGCAAGGTATTTTTCATTATATTGATGAATACCTTTTAGAGGAGGGGGAAGGGAGAGGGAGAGGGGTAAATGGGATATGATTTCCTCTGAAATTTTAGGTCTGCCACTGAGACTTTTCATCAAAAACAAAATTAGGCAACTAAAACCATTGTTCATCATCTGTTGTCCCGTCCCGTGTGCAGGTGAGGCAGAGCTTTGAGGAATTTGATATTACAGCACTGTCCTTGGCCACCCATTGCATTGCACAGTGGGTGGGGTTGAGTTGGAATGGGAGACTGTGCTGCCCTCCTGAAGGAGGTGCTTCTGCTCCAGATGATGATGAACCTGCAGCTGGCTCTTCAGTTTAACTCTCATGTCTGCTCTAGAGAGGATGAACTGCTGTGATAAACACGAAGGAAGAAAAAGAAATCTAACCTTAGCCTTGAGCCTTGAGCTGGTAAGATAATTTCTACTCCAGAACTTTAGTTAGACATGACACTTGGAGGAGCACATTATTCCCTACACTTCTGTTTCTTGGAAGTGATTTCTTCCTAAGTTGTTCAGGACAGTGTGATATGATGGAGAGAATACGAAAGCAGAAAGGTGGGAAACTGTTTTAGGCTTCCTTCTTTTCTTCCCTGCTCTCTAGCCATTAGACTGTGGGCCATTGTTTTAAGACATTCCCTCTCACCAAGGACTCATTGCCTCTCCTGGTACATGCATGGCACACTGTCAGATATCCAGCAATACTGCTGATTGAGTAGGAGAGACTAAAGAAGCACTCGATTCTAATTCAAAGTAACAGACTGTGTGGGATTTGGGGGGCATCTATCATGGGCAGAAAGAGATTTAATTCCAAGTCATTTATGAAATAAAATTTGCTATATCAAAGAAACATCACCCTCCTTTGTGTATGTATACACATGAATGTACGTGTGACTATCCATACAGACACTTATAATAATGGTCATTCCTTTGTCTATACCAAAACTTATTTTCCTTCTAGAACTTATGTGTTTCTTTGGCTAAGATTCTTGTTGTGGGCTATATTTGGCTCAGGTATGGCAATACTATTATACATTTATCCCTAGGAATGGGGTCAGAATTGATTAATGTTGATGAATTATCCCAAGTTTCATGGAGATGCTGGATTATTACAATCCAAGGAAGGAAGGGCTGTGCTCATGTGAACAAGATCAAAATGCCAGTGACAAGGTATATTCAGCTTTTGTCTTACAGAGGCTGCACCTGTGAGTGGTACCCAGCTCCTCTATCATCATGCCCTCCTAGCATCTGAGAGCTGCAATGCAGTATGCTGACATTTGTGTTTTAGGTGTAACATCTGACGAGGCATGGTACCTGGACATATGATATTGGTGGCAGGTTTCCTGATGTCTAAGAGGTGATAAAATCCCTGATATCTAGGAGGACCCAGATGTCTTCCAGGCCAAGTTCTTGTTCAGTATAATTAACTCTGATGTGAGGGAACTCTCAAAAGGCATGACCTTCCTCAGTATTGAAAAGCTACTGAAGAAGGCAAGCTGTCACTCAAAGCTGTTGTCAATGTGCTGCTGGTGCTCAGGAAAGCTTAGAAGACATTTTCCTGTGTCATTTCACAAAAGGGAAACCAAAGCAAATCAACCCCCTACACCCAAACATCATCATCATCATCATCGTCGTCAACAACAACAACATCAACAATAACAACAACATCAACAACAATAACAAACTCTCTAAACCATTGTAGTCCTAGTCCCTAAAATTGAGCTGCTAAGGATGGGAATAATTTCTGTCTCGCTATCTTACATGGCTTCTGTCTCGCTATCTTATATGGCTTCTTTCTTCACCACCACTCTACCCTCCAGCTCTCAGGCTACTTTGTATTAATTTTCCACACAGAGCTGATTGCCATCCCCTGGCTGACCCTTCTAACCAGCTGCAGGGCTGTTGCTTAGGGCTCCCTGGTGCTTCACTGGAGTTCTGAGGGAACCTTTACTCTCGCAATCAAGTCCTGAAGGGAAGGCACAGTTACTTTAGAGGCTTCTTTACCTTCTTGGGCGCGATTGGGGGCAGAAAGAAGTGCATGTGCAAAAGAATCTGCAAGGTATTGTTCCACTTACATGTCATCTGCATAGGGCTTTAGAAAGGAACTTAAAATTCAGAACGCGGAGTCTGTCGTTTTCCAAGGATGTATCTTTGTTTAAATTATTTTAAATATTTATTCATATGCATATACTTTAAAAATAAAATCACTGAGGGTCAGCCTTTGCTGTAGAGTAAAAATTATAATAATTTTAATAAATTTAATTTTCATTAAGTTGTGTGTTTGCACACGTGCATACATATTCAGGTCTCCACAGAAGCCAGAGGGGTCAGATTCTCTGGGGCTAGAGTCAGGTGATTTGAGCTGCCTGATGTAGGTGATGGGCATGGAACCCCAGTTCCCCTACAAGATCATTATGGACTCATAATTCCTGAGCCATCTCTCCAGCCCCAAACTTCTTACTTCCTTTAAATTTTTATGTTATCATTTAACCACATATATACACGCACACAAATATATATATTATATTATATTATATTATATTATATTATACATATATATATTTGTAATATATATATATATATATATATATATATATATATATATATATATGTGTGTGTGTGTGTGTGTGTGTGTGTATTTAAATAATTGGCCTTAAGTTAGTTAGGTGTTTTGTGACATAAATGTGGGATTTCTTTTCAGGGCATGTTTAAACTATATGTCCTGAGCTCCACCTGTTCCTCAGTCCCTGACAAGCAAGTCTTGCCTTTATGGTGCCACAGATTTCTCTTCTACTCTGTGCTGCTTACTCTCTTCTTTTCTTTTCTTTTCTTTTCTTTTCTTTTCTTTTCTTTTCTTTTCTTTTCTTTTCTTTTCTTTTCTTTTCTTTTTTCTTGGCAGATTCACATAAACTAGGATTATGTGGGAAGAGGGGAATATCGACTGAGAAAATGTCTCCTTTAGACTAGCTTGTGGGTAAGTCTGTGAGGCATTTTAAGGATGCATTATTATGATTTATGTGGGAGGGTCAAGCACATTTTGGTCAGTGCTGCCACTAGGTATGTGGACCTCAGAGGTATAAGAAAGGTAGCTAAGCAGGGGGAGGGGGAGGGGAGAGGGGATTTTCAGAGGGGAAACTAGGAAAGGGGATAACATTTGAAATGTAAATAAAGAAAATATCGAAGAAGAAGAAGAAGAAGAAGAAGAAGAAGAAGAAGAAGAAGAAGAAGAAGAAGAAGAAGAAGAAGAAGAAGAAGAAGAAGAAGAAGAAGAAGAAGAAGAAGAAGAAGAAGAAGAAAGGTGGCTGACTCTGAGCCTGGAGAGCAAGCCAGTGAGCAGCGAGCCTCCTTAGTCTTCTTCCCACCTGTCTCCATGCTTGAGTTACTGTCCTGACTTCCCTCAGCGGTGGGCTGTGATCTGGAATTGTAAGCAAGATCACACCCCCCCCAGCTTGTCTTAAGTCAGTGGTTTTAATCACAAAAACAGTGAGCAAACTAGGATACCCTCAGTATCAGTTCAGGTTTTGTCACATTCCATCTAGTTCTCCCGTAATGCCTTGCTCCTGGGCCTTTGTTTCATTTTTCCCTGTGTGATTTTAGACAAGCTCATGTGATTCAGTCCCAGGTGGCAGTGCTGACTGGACCATGAGGGGCTGTCATGTCCCCAGCGGATTGATCAGTAGCTGAATGCGTTATTAGGTGGTGAGGAGAGAGTGGGTAGCTGGCATGTTCCTTTTAGGGGTGCATCTTTTCCCAGACACCTCTTCTTTTTTCTCTCCCTCTGGTCCACCATGAGCTGCACCACTTTGACCAGCATAATGCTCTCTGTCATGATGCCCTGTCTCATGACAAATGGGAAACAACAGAGCCTCATGTCTACGGACTGAGATTTATACAAACTGAACCAAAACAAGTCCTCTGTCCAGTTGTTTTCTCGTGTGTGTTTTTCACTGTGACATGGAAAGGCTCACACAGTCCTCAAGTGTGTCTTAGTCATGGATATCTCCATTCTTTGCACAAACTGTTTCCTCCTCTAGCTCTTACTGAATTCAGGAAACCCCGATCCTGTTCAATATTTAGTGTGAATATCACTTTTCTCATGACCCCCACTCCCCAGCAGCTCATATATCATCTATCTGCACCTTGCTTTTATAATCGCTGTTTAAGTGTTCTGTACTCACTTCTTTCTGGACCATCTCTGCCACTAGACTGATCTCATCACCCCATCACTTAGCATAAAGGGAAGGACATTGTGTGTTCTCCATGATAGATCTTTATAAACTTCAGAATAAGTGACCATAAATATAGAATTCTGAACATGCTGTTTAATTAAAACAAATTCTCTAGTTCTTAACAGATAAGAGATAAAATCCACCTTAACTTCATTGTTAAATATATCAGTATTTACTTTTAAAACATGGTGCAGACTTTCACAATATTGTCAACAGAATCTCATGATGGCGACACCTATACTGTACAGTATAGTGCTCAATAGTCTTTAAGGTTGCTGAGGACCTGAAATGTTAGCACAGTGACAGCTGAACTGGGGTTTTAACTAAAATTAATTTTTAGTTTTAATTGAAAAGCGTATTTCCTGGAGCCTTCATATTAGGTATGAAAAATCTGTCTCTATTATTTAGGAATGTTAGTATACATATGTAGATTTAAGGGTTATATTATGGGATCCTAGAACCAGGAAGCAAATTGATCTCATTAACACAAGGCCCCTAAAATGCAAAACAAAATCCATCTCAATTTACCAATTAATCATTTTTGTATATTAAATGCTAACTCACTTTTAGAAATTAATCTATTACACTTAGCTTCATTAAATACTACACTGTGAGAAGCAAATTAGGAATACAATATTTGTTCATTCATATAGACTTAACCTTTTTTCCTTCTTCAAGATTGGTTAAAAGATGTTTGGCTTGTCCTAATAGATAATTGTTTTCAGCCCTATAGAGACCAATAACAAACAAGTAAATTCCAGTACCTGAAGGGCATCATTCAGTGGTACATAACTCCAAGGTGCAGTTTAATAAAGCATAGACTTAGTGTAATCTTTTGTTCCATTGGGGTACTACTGGAGGCTATGAAGGAATAATTTCCTAAATTGTACCCTGGTGGCCTGAATGTTAGCTTAGCTCCCAGAGACTTTCAGCTTAAAGTCAAGGAGGACATTCAACACTATTAAATCTGGATCCAGAAAATTTCTTCCCTTTAAATCTCTAAATTAAGAAATTACAACTTTCAAAATGAGACAGCAAATTAATAGATAGAGGAAAGTTATATGTTACGTGACTGGATTTCATACCCATGAAGTTTCTTTTTTTCACATGTTGAAAATTTTGATTCAGTCTCTAGGAAACCTAGAGAAGGGGTGAGTATTATTAATTATCTTAGAGTACAGTAATACAAACCTCTTCACTTTTCTTCAATTAAATGGTCTATGTTATTTTTTATTGTCCTTGTTTTATAAGCTGTATCTGTGACTTAGGATTTTGTAGCTGTGAAGAGACACCATGACCTAGGTAACTTTTTATAAAGGACAACATTTAATTAGGGCTGGCTTACAGTTTCAGAGGTTCAGTCCATTATCATCAAGGTGGAAAGCATGTTATTGTGCAAGCAGACATGATGCTGGAGGAGCCAAGCATGCTTGGTCTTGATCAGAAGGCTGCCAGAAGGAGACTCTCAAAGCCTATCCCCACATGGATACACTTTCCTCAACAAGGCCACACCTTTTCCAACAAGGCCACACCTCCTCATAGTGCTACTTCTTTTTGGGTCAAGCATATTCACACCACCACAATCTGGTAACTCTATGTTGCTACTCTCCCTGCTTAAATATACCGAGAAAGTCCATTTGTTTTCATTTTGTATGGACTGAAAAAATCTCACACAAGACTCACATCCTTATACTTATCTAATATAATCCAGAAAATATAAAAGCCCTTTAAGTAGGTGCCAAGATGCTTATATTTTCCATTTTTTACATCTGTTCTATGTTATTGTTTACCCAGGAGTGATGGGTGTAAAGCCACAGGTTGAACTATGCATCCCCTTTCATAGGGTGATGGCTATAGAGCAGTTGCAGGCTGATCTCTGGGAAGCAGCATGTGTTCCTGGTGACAGGCCCACTTGTGGTAAAACAATACTGGTCTCTTTTTCTCATCTCTGTGAAAAGTGGTTTTCCCGAGGCAGTCTCCTATGGGATCTTGTCCTAGCCTTCCTTTACCTCTTCCTGACAAAGGTGGAATGGAATGCCTGGTTAGAAGGCAATAGATTTGTTTAATTTTTGGAGATAAGCTAGCCAAGGTCTGAGGGGCTATTTCCTATCCACAGTCTCCTGAGAAAAACTTTGAAGGCAATGGGTCTGTTTATAAAGTCACATTCTGTGATGTCTGTGATGTGATCTTGGGTATCAATTTGGCCACATCTGGATAAACTAATCCAACATGCTGGGCACTACTGAGAGGAATCTTCTTCATCACATTATTTGTAACAAGAAGATTTAGGTCTGGGGTGCACTTCGGTAACATCCAAATGAAAGGACATGAAAAAGGGAAAGTTTACTTTTTTGCCTGCTTGATTTTACTCTTGGTGGCAGGTTCATCTAATCTGTTGGAGCAGTCAGTATTAAATCCAGCTTATTTAGGATTCAACATAAGACCAAAGGCCTGCAGCTTTCCAGGAATCTTTCAGGATTCCAGCACCAGATTGGGACTGCAGAGACATCCACTTTCATGAACTGAACAACTACTGGTTTCTTGGCCCTTCATATTCATTCTATTAATTGTGTTCCCCTAGAGAATTCTGAATAATACACAAGCTTATGTGTACTCTCTCACTCTGGAACATCGGGTCAGAACAGGAAGTCATCAGGTAGGTCTATCTAGCTTTTGCAATAACTGGTATCATTTGAGCAACCTACACCATCTTTAACAATGATACTCTTATCTCAACCTTTATTTATTTATAGTGGATTTCAAACTCAATCCCCTAAGTTGATTGCTAGGTATGGTTAGGGCAATAGACACTACTCAGATGCCAGCTAGAGTAAACTTTCCACCTAGGCTTGGCAGCTGGAAAGATTGCATTCTGCCTGGTATCTTCTTAGTCATATCTCAGAGTTATTAAGAAGCATTTTTATTGGATGAGCCTAACTAAACCAAAGTGTACTGGAGATGGAGAACTTGCCCCTCTGAGAATTCTTTATTATTATTATTATTATTATTATTATTATTATTATTATTATTTTCTTTATTTACATTTCAAATGCTATCCCAGAAGTTCCCTATACCCCCCCCCCGCCTCCTGCTCCCCTACCCACCCACTCCTATTACTTGGCCCAGGCCTTCCCTTGTGCTGGGTCATATAAAGTTTGCAAGACCAAGGGGCCTCTCTTCCCAGTGATGGCCGATTAGGCCATCTTCTGCTACACATGCAGCTAGAGACACAAGCTCAGGGAGTACTGGTTAGTACATATTATTGTTTCACCTATAGGGTTGCAGACCCCTTCAGCTCCTTGGGTAATTTCTCTAGCTCCTCCATTGGGGACCCTGTCTTCCATCCAATAGCTAGCTGTGAGCATCCACTTCAGTGTTTGCCAGGCACTGGCATAGCCTCACAAGAGCTGCTTGTGGACGTTGTACATCGTGGTGCGGAGCCTAGTGCGCACCACGATGTACAACGTCCACAAGCAGCTGACTTTTTGTCTTGTTGACAGTGTCTTTTGCCTTACAGAAGCTTTGCAATTTTATGAGGTCCCATTTGTCAATTCTTGATTTTACAGCACAAGCCATTGGTGTTCTGTTGAGGAATTTTTTCCCTGTGCCCATATCTTCGAGGTTTTCCCCCACTTTCTCCTCTATCAATTTCAGTGTCTCTGGTTTTATGTGGAGGTCTTTGATCCACTTAGACTTGAGCTTTGTACAAGGAGATAAGAATGGATCGATTCTCATTCTTCTGCATGATAGCCGCCAGTTGTGCCAGCACCATTTGTTGAAAATGCTGTCTTTTTTCCACTGGAAGGTTTTAGCCCCCTTGTCAAAGATCAAGTGACCATAGGTGGGTGGATTCATTTCTGGATCTTCAATTCTATTCCATTGATATGTTTGTCTGTCGCTGTACCAGTACCATGCAGTTTTTATCACAATTGCTCTGTAGTACAGCTTAAGGTCAGGCATGGTGATTCCACCAGAGGTTCTTTTATTGTTGAGAATGGTTTTTACTATCCTAGGTTTTTTGTTATTCCAGATGAATTTGTAAATCACCCTTTCTAATTCTGTGAAGAACTGGGTTGGATTTTGATGGGGATTGCATTGAATCTGTAGATTGCTTTTGGCAGGATGGCCATTTTGACTATGTTAGTCCTGCCAATCCATGAGCATGGGAGATCTTTCCATCTTCTGAGATCTTCTTCAATTTCTTTCTTTAGGGATTTGAAGTCCCTCTGAGAATTCTTATATCTGCCACTGCTATTCTTTCCTTATCACTACATGCAAATTGGCTCATGAACTTTAGAGAATCAGATAACAGCTTTATAGCAAGAGAGTGAACTTTGTTCCTAAACAAAATAACATGAATCCCTTACTGTGATGGTGTCAATCTTCACCTCTGTGGACGAGAAGAAAACTTGATGAATCATTGCAAGAGCCACAGACAAACAAGAGAAACGCTCATTAAGGAGGCTCGTGGATGAGATGCCTTGTCTTGGGAATTAGACTGGCATTGGAGCAGAGCAGGCACGTCTGGAAACACCCAAGTTAATAGTACAAGCTTTTTACATTTTGAAAATCTGTAAAGTCAGGTGTTGTAGGAGCCATCTGATAGAGACATTTGAAAACTGAACAAAATCATGCAAAATCATGCAAAACCCAGCAATCCCTCCAGCACTCATGATGTAGCAAGCTCTTCCGTAACATGAAAATGACTACATCCTATTTGTATTGAATCATAAATGTGGTACAGCAATGAAGTGATGATTGTTAAATATTCAAATTCTAAGGACTTGGTATATTGTAGAATCTGGTTGAGTAGTCTTTTATCAACCAGAACTCATTGTGCGATTCTAACAACTGCCCCCTGATGGATTGCTTTCATGATTTATTTTGCTGCATTTTAGTGTTCTGAAATTTCAGTCATTAAAAGTGACTTTTTGCCTCATTTTCCATTTCCCAGGTGTAAGGACTTTGGATGTGATATGTTCTGCAGGTTTTGAAGAAACAGGTGTTTTTTTTTTTTGAGAAATTCCACTGTAGCCAGATTTGTTTCACTGAGAGAACAAACTCAGTTTAGCACATCCCTGTTTGCTTTGCAGTAGATGAAGAGAATGGTAGTGAAAAATGGACTGTCAGATTTGTACTGCTCTGATACGTCTTCCTAGCTAGATGTGATAAGAGTTAATGAACAGGGTTCAAAAACAGGGTTTTTTTTTTGAGCTACTATAATATGGTTTAGCATAAGATAGTCATCTACTTTCAGTTTCAGACAAACTAAATTCTGAGCTAAAATTCCTTTGTGATTTTCTGAACAGCCATGTGTAACACTAAGAGTCATTCTAATTAAAATTCTGCAGTGAATCACAATGCAGGGGATGATGAATTATGTGTTTCAAATTTTCTTTTCCATTATCATTCCCTCAAATATCATAGATGAATAATTAGGAAACATAAGTTCACCTCAGACTTTTAGCTGAGCACCTCGTAGGTTCTTATGACTGTGAAGGATGCAAAAACTTTTCCAAGGTCCTTGTCACCTGCAACAAAACTGGTAGGAAAGGACATAGTCATGGGAAGAGTTAAAGATTGTTATGAGTTTAAGATAAGCACCTAAGGAATCAATAGATCTATCAATTTATTTGGGGTTCAAAAGAAATGGAGACTATTATGACCCCATGGAATTGAGGAAAACTGGACTGCTGTGGCTGGGAAAAAAGATCAGAACATGAGGATGAAATTCAAAACAGGGATGGGACACAAAGCTAGGTAGCAGGCACAAGGTTTAGCTTAGCTCCAAGAGAGAGTCTGAGCTGAGGTGATGGTTGTATAGAAGATGGAGCCAGAAGTGGGCTCACATGTTTAAAGACTTAGTGTGCTTACCAACAAAACAGTTGGTAGTGTTGTTTAAGAGTATTTACATTTGGTATTATGCCTACTTATCAGAAGAGGGTCCATGGGGACTTATAGGTAGACAGACTTATTGATGGATATTTATTCTGGTCTGAATGCTGTGCTTCTTGACATGTCTTGGTGTGAACAAGCTGTGCTATTCATTTCTATTGACATAGAGAGCTTCCTCAGCTGCCACACCTTCTGTACAGTGACAGACTCTTACATAGGAAGCCAGGAGCCAAATAAATCTTTCCTCTTTACATTGCTTCCGTTGAATGTTCAGTCACAGCTACCTACTTTTGTGTCCCATCCTTAATTCTTCCTATGACTGTATTCTTTCCTATGGGTTGCATTCCAAGTAGAAAAGCCATGGTTAAAGCTTTTGCATAGTGCAAATTCCCAAGAGCCTATCAGGTGCTCAGCCGATAGTCTGGAAAAATGACTCATACAGTGATGGATCATACAGTGATTGAGTGATGCGCTTGTCTTACTCTGAATCAGTGGAGAGAGAGTCTGTGGCAATGGAAACAACCAGTGCTTATGGGCCATATTAAAGCTTGGGTGTATCTGCTCAGTGTTATCTCCATTGGAGTAAGGAGTTCACTGAATACTACATGTGGAAGACAATTTTTGGCAAAATTTCTAGGGAAGGCTTTTCTTGGACTCAGAGTGAAGCTGGTGGGGGATGGAAGCCACTATCTATTTTACCCACTGTAACGTGGCTGCCGAAGATGAAGGGAAGGGAACCATGGAAGATTCTTGTTCTTTGCCAAAGTATCGAGATTTAAAGGCTCAAATGGGTGAGGAGTGAGCTTCCATTGCATTCCATCTTCACTGGCCAATTCCTCCACCGTCTTGTTCCTCTGAATTGAAATCATGTTAGATCACCTATATCAAACCCACCAGAAGGAAAAGATACAGGAAGAAGTAAGAATGGAGCCTTTCTTGGAAATACACCTTGCAAATACTCACCAAACAAAGACTACTTCAGAATACACTTGCCATTATGTAGTCTTTCTGTACATGAAATGAAAATGATTCAGCAACTTTACCATCATCTCTTTGTGATTATCACTTCTACCTTCTATTTATCTACTTGTCCTCAATGATCATCATCATAATCATCATCATCATGTCCTTGAATTCAATCACTATAAAAAATCTATCTCTATCCTGGGTTTTTTGTTATTCCAGATGAATTTTCAAATTGTTCTTTCTAACTTTATGAAGAATTGAGTTGGAATTTTGATGGGGATGGCATTGAATATATAGATTGCTTTTGGCAAGATGGCCATTTTTATTATATTAATACTGCCAGTCCACAAACATGGGGGATCTTTCCATCTTCTGAGATCTTTCTTTTTTCAGAGACTTAAAGTTCTTGTCATGCAGATCTTTCACTTGCTTAGTTAAAGTCACACCAAGGTATTTTGTATTATTTGTGACTATTGTGAAGGGTGTCATTTCCCTAACTTCTTTCTCAGCCTGTTTATCCTTTGAGTAGAGGAAGGCTACTGATTTGTTTGAGTTAATTTTGTATCCTGTCACTTTGCTGAAGTTGTTTATCAGGTTTAGGAGTTCTCTTGGGGAATATTTGGGGTCACTTAAAGAAAGAAAGTGTGGGTGCTTCGATCCTTCTTAAAAGGGGGAACAAAATACCCATGGGAGGAGATAGGGAGACAAAGTGCAGAGCAGAGACTGAAGGAAAGGCCATCTAGACACTGCCCCACCTGAGGATCCATCCCATATATAGCCACCAAACCCATACAATATTCTGGATGCCAACAAGTGCTTGCTGACAGGAGCATGATATAGCTGTCTCCTGAGAGGTTCTGCCAGAGCCTGACATATACAGAGGTGGATGCTCACAGCCAACCATTGGACTGAGCATTAGGTTCCCAGTGGAGGAGTTAGAGAAAGGACTGAAGGACACCCTAGAGCTCCCAAGGACTAAACCACCAACCAAAGAGTACACATGGTGGGACTCATGACTCCAGCCGCTTGTGTAGCAGAGGATAGTCTTGTTGGACATCAATGGGAGGAGAGGCCCTTGGTTCTGTGAAAGCTTGATGTCCCAGTGTAGGGGAATGCCAGGATGGGGAAGTGGGAGTGGGTGGGTGGTTGGGAAACACCCTCATAGAAGCAGGGGGAAGGGGTATGGGACAGGGAGTCTTTGGAGGGGAATCCAGGAAAGGGGATAACATTTGAAATGTAAATAAAGAAAATAACTAGTAAAAAATTTAAAAAATCTATCTGTTACTTTATTAGTCTAATTTCTATGCTAGCTTCCATTATTACATCATATTTGTTGCCACAAACTCTTGTTATTTTTTCCCTAGCTTGAGAAGTGACACATGTTTGGTTTTGATCCAATTTCTACCCTTCATTCTAAATTCATTTTGAGTCCCAATTGTTATATGAATTTTCATTTTTTTCAGTTTGAATCTCTAATTATATCTACTTTTCAGGGAAAGGTAGACTAGGAAAATATGGACCATAGAATTATAAACCATCAACATACTAGAACTGAGTCACTATCCTTATCATTTTATTTTAATACATCTTTAATGGATCAGTAAGATTCTCCTGTGACATCCAACCTGTTTGTCATGGCAGAGTGCCAGCTCTCCCCATTTTGTTTCAGAGTCTCTCTCTCTCTCTCTCTCTCTCTCTCTCTCTCTCTCTCTCTCTCTCTCTCTCTGTCTCTCTCTCTCTCTGTCTCTCTCTCTCATTGTTGTTGATTATAGAGGCAGTCAGAGTAGAATGCCAGGCTACAGATCTTTATATTTGGTGATATATCACATATTTATTGAACAGCAACTATCTTTTAGATATAGTTTAATCAGTAGAAATGCTGAAAGAGTGCAGTCATTTATTTTGAGGTCGTCATGATATGCTCTGAAAATGTGGTCCATAATAGCTACTCTCGGGCTGGTGAGATGGCTCAGTGGGTAAGAGCACCCTACTGCTCTTCCAAAGGTGCAGAGTTCAAATCCCAGCAACCACATGGTGGCTCACAACCATCCTTATCAAGAGCTGACACCCTCTTCTGGAGTGCCTGAAGACAGCTACAGTGTACTTACATATATAATAAATAAATAAATCTAAAAAAAATAGCTACTCTCTAAATGTTTTTTGAAGAAAAGTAAAGTAAGGGGCAAGAAAGGCAGATATCATCACTGAGTATATGTTTCTTCATAGCTGACCTCCGAATTCGCTCGCCTAACTGCTTTACTCTAGATAATTACTAAACTGTGTCTCGGTGCTTACACTGTAAAGCTGGATTTAGATTCAAATGATATAACATAAACTAAAATGCTTAGTACAGTGGCTGGCACTGAGGTTTCCTTGTAAATGCTGTCTGTAACCAAAATGAGCTTGATTGGGGCTGAAAACTTGGCCCAGAATTAAGGGCATGGACTGCTGTTTTAGAGGACTGATCCCTACCATAAGAGACAAGTGACTTCCAAATTCCTGTAACTCAAACTCTAGGAGATCTGATGCCCTCTTCGTGCCTCCATGAGAATCTGAATCTATGTACACATACCAACATGGAAACTTATACATTTTATTTATTTATTTAATCACTACACGCTTTACTTTTTGTCCCCTATCCCAGTCTCCCTTCTCAGAGTTCTTCACCCCATCTACCCTCCCATTTGCCTCTGATAGGGTGCTCTCCACCTTCCCTGAGGCATCAAGTTCCTATAGGATTAGGCATATCCTCTCCCACTGAGGCCAGACAGGGTAGTCCTCTGCTACATATGTGCCAGGGGCCTCTGACCAGCCCATGTATGATCTTTGATTGGTGGCTTAGTCAGTGGGAGCTCTCAGGGGTCAGGGTCAGTTGACACTGTTGTTCTTCCTAAGGGGTTGCCATCCCCTTCAGCTCCTTCAATTCTTCTCCTAACTCTTCCTTAGGGGTCCTGACTTCAGTCCAATGCTTGATTGCGAGTATCTGCATCTGTCTCAGGTGCTGGTACTCCACCTTCAACATAGAACCAGATACACTGAATCTAATAGACAAGAAAGTGGGAAATAGCCTTGAATGCTTTGGCACAGGGGAAAACTACAAGGACTCAAGCTCTAAGATCAACAATTGATAAATGGGATCTCTTGAAACTGGAAAGTTTCTGTGAGGCAAAGGATACTGGAAATAGGACAAAATGGCAGCCTACAGATTGGGAAAAGATCTTCACTAACTCTACACCTGATAGAGAACTAATATCCAAAATACATAAGAACTCAAAAGTCTAACAAAAGTTAGATTTCCCCAAACCAAGAAACCCAATTAAAAATGGGATACAAAGCTAAACAGAGAATTCTCAACAGAGGAATCTTGAGTGACTGAGAAGCACTAAAAGCAATGTTCAACATCCTTAGTCATCAGAAAAATTCAAATCAAAACAACCCTGAGATTCCACCTCACGGTAATCAAAATTGCTAAGATCAAAAACTCAAGCAACAGTACAAGTTGGTGAGGATGTGAAGAAAGGTGAACACTCCTCCATTGCTGGTGGGATTGCACTGGTACAACCACTCTGGAAATCAATCTGGTGGTTCCTCAAAAATTGGAAATAGTTCTACTAAAGATCCAACTATACTGCTCCTGGGTATATACCCAGAAGATGCTCCACCATACCACAAGGACATGTGCTCCACTATATTCATAGCAGTTTTATTTGCAATAGCCAGAAACTGGAAGGAACACAAAAGTTTCTCAACCAAAGAAGGGATACAGAAATTGTGGTTCATTCATGCCATGGAATACTATTCAGCTATTAAAAATGAGGGCATCATGAATTTTGCAGGCAAATGTATGGAACTGAGTGAGGTAACCCAGACTCAAAAGGCCTACACATTTTAAAAGATCAGTTTGATTTGTTGTACTTGCAAAGGACCACAAGAACACAGGAGTGAGCATTCTGCTCAGGGCAGTGAGTGCATGTGCGTGTGCCTGTGCATGTGCGTGTGCTTGTGCGTGTGCATGTGTGTGTGTGTGTGTGTGTGTGTATGCGTGTGCGTGTGCGTGTGTGTGTGCCCATGCTTCTGTGTGATAGACTTCCAAGAAGCACTCAAAAGGCATGATCTGTCAGAGTGTGTCATGCCACAGGAGAATTTATGAATGAGCAGGCAAAAGCAGATTTGATGTTTACACACTGCAAGATGGTACAGGTATCCTTAAGCTCACTTAGAAATTCCATTAGTAAGGCAACCGTAGTCCAAAAACCGAGGCAAGTACTACTTTATGGGAGAATATTTGATTAAAATAGATTATCATGTGCCATGTCTTTGTCCAGCATTTTTTAAGATAAGGAATGTCTAAAAATAAATATAAATAAGAATGGTCAACAACTAAGTAAACACTTGTTAATGTATCAGTCGCTTGCTAGCACTTGCATGTCTCTTTGGTCTATCCTGAGATATGAGGTGTATTGACAAGAGAAAGAGAAAGACCTGGGAGGGAGGGGGGGGGAAGGATCAAGTGTGGGAGGAGACAGTGGAGAAGTACAGAGGGTCAGGAAATTAAAAGATGTGTAGCAGTGAGGGATGGGGAACTAAGCATAGTCCCCAGGAAGTCCCAGATGTTAGGGAAGTAAGAGGTTCTCAGGGCCCAACAGGAATAGCATTAGCCAAGATACCCAACAAAGGTGAGATGAACCTGTAGAGACCATATCCAGTGGATAGGTACGCCCTCCCCCCCCCCTTTTGGAGCCACCCGCCCATCTCAAAAATTCTAACCCAGAATGGTTCCTGTCTAAAGGAAATGCAAGGACAAAGAGTGGAACAGAGACTGGAGGAAAGGCCATCCAGAGGCTGCCCCACCTAGGATCCATCGCATCTGCAGACACCAAACCCAGACACTACTGGTGATGCCAAGACACATTTGCTGACAGGAGTCTGGTATAGCTATCCCCTGAGAGGCTCTGCCACAGACTGACCAATACATATGTGGATGCTTGCAGTCAACCATTGAACTGAGCATGGGGACCCTAATGGAGGAGTTAGGGGGAGGACTGAAGGAGCTGAAGGGTATTGTAACCTCATAGGAAGAACAGCAATATTAACTAGCTGGACTCCCCCCCCCCCCCTGCCTCAGAGCTCCCAGGGACTAAACCACCAACCAAAGAGTATAAATGGAGGGACCCTTGGCTCCAGCTGCATATGTAGCAGAGGATGGCCTTGTTGGGCATCAGTGGGAGGAGAGGCTTTTGGTCCTGTGGAGGCTCGATGTCCCAGTTTAGGGAAATACTAGGGCGGTGAGGTAGGAGTGGGTGGGTAGGTGTGGGAGCGCCCTCATACAAGCTGAAGATTTTCTGAATGGCACAGAGTGTGGAGGTTCAGTATTGTCAACTTGAAATAAACTAGAGTTACCCGAGAAGAGAGAACCTCGGTTGTCCTGTGGGTAAGTCTGTGGCAGTTGTTTCTTTAAATCATTGATGTGAAGGGGCCAGTCCATGGGTGCTACCCCTGAGCTGGAGGTCTTGGACTGTGTAAGAAAGCAGGCTGAGAAAACAGTGTGGAACAATCCAGTAAGGAGTTTTCTTCCATGTCTTCTGCTGCAGTCTCCATCTTCAGGTTCCTGGTCTCTTCTTTCTGTGATGGACCACCGCTTAGAAGTATAAAATGAAAATAAATTATCTCTCCCCAATTTAATTTGATCAGTGTTTTATCATAGCAACAGAGATGCTAACTAGAACACAGACTATTTAGTATTTGAACATCCAAGGGCTGAAAATATTTTGAGAATTATAACATCCATATCCATTAAGGAAATTAGTTATGGGCCTTTTAAAATTGTTTATATTTCCTGGACCTAATTTTTATAGGTCATCTGAATTTCTCTATACATTTACTTTTTCTGTATTTGCTAGCTTTTCAGAAAAAAAAACCAAAATTTTGAAATAATCCCTAGTGATCTTATGAATTTCACTGGAGTTTATTATTAAAAACTCCTCCTTCATTTTTAATATATATTTATTTGGGTCTTCTCTATCTCTTTAGTTAATTGGGCTAGAGATTTGTCAATCTTGTCAATATTCTTAAAAAATTAGCTCTTCATTTGATTGTCTTTTTCATCTTTTTTTTTTTTTTTTGCATTGATTTTTTTTTTTTTTTGCCCTAATCTATTATTTTCTTGCTTTCTAATGGGTTTGATGTCTTGTTTTCGTAGAGCCTTGAGGTACACCATTGGGTTATTTAGTTGAGCTACTTCTGATTTTTTGTTTTGTTTTGTTTTTTTAATGCGAGCATTTTAAAACTACACTTTCCTTTCAGGATTACTTAGCTGTATTCCAGAAGAACACAGTTTGCTATCTTTTTCATTTGATTCTCTAAGTATAAACATTTCCTCCCGAACTCCTCAAGGACTCCTTGTTCATTCTTAAATGTGCATTGTTTAGTCTCAGAGTCTTTGTTCAATTCTTGAGCTTTCTCTTAATGTTGATTTCCAGATGTATTCTAATCTGGTCTAGTAACATGTAAAGAATTATTTTTTTCCTATTTGTTAAAGCTGTTTCCTTGTCTCTAATGTGCTCAGTTTTTATAGAATTTTTCTTGTACTGTGGAGAGGAATGTGTATTCCCCAATCTGTTGAATGTTGTGTTCTGTAGTCTGTTAAATCTAATGATTTATGCCATCATTTAGCTATGTAATTTCTTTTCTGATGTTTTGTTTGGAATAACTACTTAAATATGAGACCAGGGTTTGAAGTATCTGACTCAGGATCTATATGACCTTTTCATGTTGTTTAATGGCACAAGTATTTGAAATTCTTCTACCTTCAAGATGAATTACCCCATGCTTTTTAAAAAATATGCAGTGCTCTCTCATCTCTTGGTTGGCTCTGAAGTGTGCATCAGCAGATGTAAGGACCACTGTTGGCTTGTTTACAGCTTCTGTTTGCTCCCTGGGTTATTTCTGTCACCTTGTTCTCTAGGTTTGATATCTTAGTTAGCTAATCCAGTTTTTTAATCCAGTTAGTTATTGTATATCTTTTTAACTGAGTTGAGTCCATTTATACTTAAGATTATTATTGTGAGGTACATGGGCCAGTACATGGCCCCTGACACAAATAAAGCTGAGGTCTGCCTGGTTAGGCTTCAGCTAACCAGGAGAAGATGACCTTAATCCTCAAGAGACTTGAAGCCCCAGGGAAGGCGAAGATCTGGTGAGGGAGGAGCAGCATCCTTTTGGAGGCAAGGGGGAAGAGAAATGGGATGAGGAACTGTGTAAGGGGGTAATGGGGGGAAAGAACTGTAATGTAAATGAATAAAATAATAAAAATTGAAAGAAAAAACCATGCAGAGCCCACTAAGGGTGTGTGTGTGTAGAGATGTCAATGAACACTAGTTAACTAGTTATCACAGTAGTCACTGATGGGATTTTTTTCTTCTCTCTATTTTTTCATTCATTTATTTATTCACTTTATATCCCAATATCAACCCCCTCATCTCCCTGTTATCCCCTCCCTCAGCTCCCCCTCTCCCCTTCCACTTCTCCTCTGAGAAGGGTGTGCCCACCTTAGCCTGGATATCACCAATCCTGGCCCATCAAGTCACTGCAGGACTAGGCATATACTCTCCTGCTGAGGCCAGACAAGGAAGCTCAGTTAGGAGAACAAGACCCACAAGCAGGCAACAGATTCAGGGACAGCTCTCACTCATTACTAGCAGGACTTAAGACCAATTCAACGGGAAGGAAGGAATTAATGTCTGCTATTGTAAATCTATCCCACTACTCAATAAACTAACTAACTGATATCCCCTCTGTAAACCAACACACACACACACACACACACACACACACACACACACACACACACAAAACTATAAGTAGACCTAAGTTTTTTATGTCTCTAAGGGAGGAAGGCTAGATAACATTAAGGATGTCATTTATCTTTTTAAAAAATAGGACTGAATTTTTCCTTTGACATTTATGTGACCTTGGGCTCTTTACTTTCTATTATTGAGGAGTGATGAGATTAAGAATGTATCTTAGGGTTGTCTCACATATGTTTTGTAACTCTGTTGGATGGATGTGTTCCCAGTTTTTTTGCCACACCCCTCTTGTTTATTTTGCTTTCCTTGAGCACCCATGGAGGGTTCCTTTTACAATGGATACACTTCTTGATGCTGGAGAAATGGCTACCGTTACCCTAATGATTGCTCAGTATTCTTGATAGAATATTGATGGAACATTATGCAGGAAAGTCTTTCTATAACTTGGACTTCAGTGAAAGGCCCACCAGCATGAGCATCATTTTGTGCTGGTAGGATGCTATGGAGTTCCACAGCATTGTCTGTGTTATCCTGTGTAGCTGTTAAGGTCAATTGCAGTCTGAATCTCTACTCCTATATACATATTCTTTAAAGTAATACTCTGAAGAATTATATTCACTCATACTAAAGTCATTTGTATTGACTTAAGTAGGCAAAAGGTATAAAAGAACATTATGTCTAGTATGACCTTGGTCTTCTACAGTTGTATTATGCATTGATTTTGAGAGAATATGTTTAATGATGATCCATGGATAGTTGTCTTCTAGGCAATGTTTATTTATTCATTGTTAGTATTTCATTTGTATAGTATCAGATGGAAAGTTATTTTCAGAATTGTCTGTTTAATATGGTGAATATAGATTAATGTCATAGTTAAAAGTCAATACTATTAATAGCTGTGAAACAACCTATTTGCAAGGTTCTGTGCCTGCTATGGTCCAGGGTCCACAGATCCCTTTTCTGTGTAATCATAACCACTAGTTAGGTAAGTAGCTGGGTTTTTCTAAATTGTCTTCTTTAAATTCTCTGAGAAATAGCATAGCTCTTTAAAAACATTTTTACAGAATTTTCTTTTCCAATATTACAGTAATCCTAAGATATAAGAGTGCTGATTTTTCTGACCAAAGATTCTATGCTAAAAAACCAAGTGACTTAGTGTCATAAACTACAGGAACTGAGGCCTGGCCGTAAGCCCAGATCTTCTTTAGGTATCTGACCTGCTCTAGCCTTGTTGCCCTCAATTCCTGAGGCACTATGTAATTTACCAATTTCTTGGTTTCCACAACAAAATCAAGCACATGTGCATGTGCTCATTCTCTCTCTCTCTCTCTCTCTCTCTCTCTCTCTCTCTCTCTCTCACACACACACACACACACACACACACACACACACACA